>NW_024581130.1:8778729-8872313 GCF_017639235.1 Corvus kubaryi
CCCCCCCCCCCCCCCCCCCCCCCCCCCCCCCCCCCCCCCCGGAGGGCACAAATTTTTCAGGTCAACTTTTCTTTCTATCTGTAGGCTTTGCTTCATCCTGACCTTGCCTCCTAACCTGCCAGGATCTGCTATTCTGCCTTGTTCAGCGTGGTCAAGACCTGATTTCTTCATTCCTCTGATCACTGGTAACTGCTCATCCTTCCCCCACTATCCACACAGCCCTGCAAGCTCTTTCCCAGCTGTTTGGATAACCAAAGAGCTGCAGAAGAAGGAATGAAGAAGAGAGCAGGCAGTCGTCTTCTCTTTTTATTAACCACAGCAGACAGTCCCACAGGAGAGCAGTCCACCATAAAACAACCACCAGGCACCATCTGGCAAATCCAAAGCTAATGCCCAGGGCCCAGAGGGACACTGTCTGTGGGGTTCTCTCTGCTCCAATGCCCCCTAACCAATCTGGTTCTGGGCCACAGGGAGAGCAGAGCCCTTTTTCTTGTTGTTTACAGAGACCTGAAGAACAGAAACCTTTAGAAGAGGGGTGTGTGAAACTTAGTTCCTCTACTATCTCAATGCACAGGTGAGTTCCTTGTGGAGCTTTGCTTGGTTTGCCTGGAAACTTGGAAACAGCAGCTTCAAGTCCATGTTCTTTTACAGCAAACAGGCACTTTTCAGAGAGCAAGGAGCCTTTCCACCTGAAAGCAATTTCCAGCCTGTTAAGAGTTCACTCTTACTGAAAAATGACTGAAGCTGAAAATTTTGTGTGAGATGTATGGCTGATGATGGGCGACAAAGTGTTTTCCCCTCACACTTCCAACTACAGGAATGACCATGTTTTCAAACAGCCACTCTTTGAAATGCAGGGTGTATCTGAGAATTTCTTACTCCTACAACTGCCATTCATTGAACAACCATAATCTCTATTTTTAACTTTCACAGTAGCAATAGGAAGCGGGAAATCAGAAATGTTCTTCACTTATATGTGATAGTCTGACTGCAAGCCTGCTAGAAATTGGAACTAAATAAAAGAAAGATGACTAAATTCAGCCAGAGGTCTTGGTTATTCTGCACATGGATAAGACTGACACTCATAGCTGACTTCTGAGTTAACTGGTTCCAGCTGTCCCCGATCAAAGTGCAGCGTGGCTCTGAGCAAAGTCCCAGTGAATATATGATCCCATACGCGTGATTATCTGAAACCACAGCAATCAATAATTATTTAGTCTTACCCTGACTTTACAAAAGGTTATTGACTTCACAAAAGGTTATTAACTTCACAACTAAAGCAATGTTATCCCCTAACGTTTTCTGTTACCCGTCCCAAATACGCACATCCCTGATCCTACAAACCACCCTGGTTGCATCCAAACATTACCACCCAACAGAATGCTGTAGTAAAATGTGCACTCAGGGAAGTCACAAAACTTTTGATCACTCTCCAAGCAGTCTCCATCACCTACCAGTCTGGTCACCTCCAGCAACAACCTTTACACAATTAACACCTTGAGACCAACGGAATCCCTCATTTATGCAATGCAGATGTACCTCACACAAACAATTTAATCAAAAACTGTGTTCAGCTGGAGACTAGGGCTGCAGCCTTGTCAGGACATTGAATTTTTGGGTGGACTGAATTCAAGCTGAATTTTTGGAAGGACTGGAAGAAGGAAAGTTGCTACCTTCGTTCTGTGTAAATGAAGTTTTTATGTCATGGAAGACAGATGTCTTTGCCTTAGGGCAAAGTTTGATTGTTTTATAACTTCTGTTAAACTTTGTGGGGGAAATTCTGGCTCCTTCACAGTCCATGGAAGACTTCTAATAATGCTTAATAAATGCTAAGTTGTGCAGTCCTCCCTTAAAGTTACTGTGGAGTTAAACACACGCTATGGAAGTGCACAAACCATCAAAGCAGACTTTTTTCCCCCAGACTCCACAGGGGCTATGCTACTGCTATAAAAAATAACAATCATTCTGAAAAAAAAAACCCAAAAAGCAACCTAAACAACACAAAAAGAAACCCAAACCGAACAAAAAAATCAACAGCACCAAAAGTAATCCAAAGGTTATATTTTTATATTTCTGTCAAATTCATCAAACCACTTCACCAGCAATAAATTATCACCCATTTTTAATCACAGATATTCCAGTCACCAATCTCAAAATCCCCTAGGTTTTAGACATATCTACTTTTTATGGTCTTGATTATAAAAGTAGCTGTTGCCTTCTATTAAAACAATAGAGTTGCAGCAATTTTGTGACTGGTTTGTCTTAGCAGAAACAAATGCATTCACAGGGACTAACAAGACAGCATTTTGTGTACTATCCTTCATATGAGGTCTCAATACCAGCCAAACATTTATCTAGACAATGAAATAAGCAGCTCAGTCCAATCTGATAGCACCATTCACATACTAGCTGAAGGCTACAGTTCTCGTAACTCAATTTATTGCTCATAGAATTGAAAGAAATTGTTGAGTAGAATAAAATTGGAAAATAAAAAACAAAAAATTCCCACCCACCCACCCCCCAGGAGTATGATTAAATTAGGAAAGTATTTAGATGACAATTGTTTTGATCATTCTGAAGATCAGAGAGATACTTTCTAATGACAGGGAAAAAAAATCACCCTGTCTGCAGGATTAGGTAGAATATTCAGCAGAAATTAATATCTCCTTGATTTTGTTTTCAAAGACATTGCTGTTATCAATTTACAAGCTGGTATGCAGAGAATGGATTTGTTATAAGAATTATCAGGAAAAAAACCCCAGTATATACTTGTGAGAGAGAGGGGAGATTACACAGCCCTTTTCTGCTGTTAAGTAAAAGCCTTTACGGAATAAAACAATACAAGAGAGGATTCACAGAGGGAGGGGAAAATTGTTTTAAGACCTGCACAGGGCAAGAGTAATACATCTGCTATTCTCTGGTAGCATTGGCATGGGGACAGAAAACTGAGGGTTGTGTGGAGCTCCCAACACAGGGCATGCAGAGGGCTGGCAAGATCAAGATAAAATTCCATACAGTCAGTCATAAAAATTGGCCCTGTTTATCTCTGAAGAGTTTTTCCACAGAAATACATGTGAACAGATGAGGTTTGACTCCCACAGCTTCCTCCCTCATGAAGAGCTACTGTGTTTTTCCTCCACCTTTTGCTTCCAGATTCAAATGATCAAATATTCTCCTAAATTACACTCTTCCCAGGCTCTGTGCCCACAGAATTGGATTACTTTCCCCTTGGATTTATAGGGATCAATACCCGTGCACAAGTCAGAATCAGGACACGAACTCTTTAGAACAGGACCCACCTCTAAAAGTTGCTTTTCTACCATGGTACCTGGGACTAGTTTTTGGTATAATCAGAAGACTCTTCTGGCATATATTTAACTCCCAGACTCATGAGGAAAATCTGAGCAAGTACATAATTTAATCAGTAAAGATTTATAGCATACCAGAGTGAGATGCTGTGTGAATCTCTGCCTTAAAGGTTCTACAAGGCGTAAGCAAGAAAAGAAAAACACTGACCTGCAGGAATTGTATTATAATCACCTCTAATAAAATAGATTTTACCTATGGAGACTGAATTAAACCTAAAGGGGATTAAGGAACATAGAAATGTTAATTTCCTGCTTTTCTTAGAAAGCAGACACAAAAAAAAAAAAAAAAAAAGGAAAAAAGAGTTGCCAAAATGCTATCATTATCCTCTAAACAGAGGTGTCTGATCTGATTCTGAGCTCACAATATTAACAAGAAGCACCCCCACAGAAGGCAACAGACCTAAAAAATCAATGTAAGGAAGGTCAGATTGAGACCCTCCTCATTTGCTGTGAAAGCTGTTCCTTGGTCCAGGCATGTGTGGTATTATGGGATTGACCGTCACTTAGCTGTGACATTCTGTGCCTCACTGGAAACCTGTGCTGAATGAACACTGGAAGGCTGACAGCTTAATATCTAGCAGCAGCTGGAGAGAAGTCAGGCCATATTTTTAATTTCCGAAAACAATAATCAAAGCACAATCCACACTGTTAAGAAGCACTGGATTAATTTTCCTTCAACTGCCAGAACCTGGCAGAGCCGCAGCACCAAAACCTTTGCCACATCGTGGGGAGGGAAGGGGTGATTTTTTGTTTGTTTTGAGAGGGTTTGGAGCTGGTTTGGATCTTGGAGGCAGGGTTGTTTTTTTTCCCTGTTGTTGTTGTTTTTGTATTTTCAGTGATACTTATTTAGCAAAGTACAGCAAGAGGAGAAACCAACAGTAAAAGTGGGAGACAAAAGTGGGTGACAGAGTTTCTGGATTCTCCTTCCTTCCCTCCCCTTCAGCCTCATTTGTCTTGTGCATTCAATTCCAGAGCACATGCCCCTGCATTGTATTGACTCCTCACCTAAAAATCAAGCTTGACTTTCAGTCATCAACCTTGCCAAGGGTAAAAGTGAAACAAAATTATCTTTTTACAGGGACTCAGGTCATCTCTCCCATTGCAGTAGTGGGAAATGACAGCCCAATTCTGAATCCTGCTTTGTCTTCTTGCACTAAACAGCTCAGTCCCCAAAAACTCCCACCACTGAAGCTGAAGAAAGACAATTTTCTTTTCCAGACCATCCTTCCTGACAGTGCTGCTTTTAAGACCTATAAAATATCTTCTAGTGAGTCCTCACTTTGGAAGGTAATTCATTTATTGTCAATAACATGGCTGCGAGTCAACAACATTAAACAAGCAGCATAACCCTGAAGAAACAGCAGATCTCTCCCAAGGAGGATTCCTGTTACAGGCAAAACAGAGAAATGGGAAGTATTTCTTACTATTTGTCAAGCTCAACCTGGCTGCTTTTCTTTACCCAAAGCACGAAGTTGTAGGATTATGGAAAAAAAATCCAATAAAACCCAATCAGTGTGCAAACCCAGGGCTCCCTCACCAGGTGAATACACCTGGAATAGTTTGAAACCCCCATGTCAGCCTTTATATCTCACATTTTGGTAGGATTTTCTGGGCAAGCAAGAATGAAGTCATGGATCAGTACAGCACCCTTGTATTCTAACGGAAAGATTTTCGTTTCAGCACATTTCTTTATAATTAAAAAAAAAAAAAAAAATCAGTCAAGAGCTTGTTTATCAGACTGAGTGTTGACCAGATATCTAATAATGGAATCAGAAATGTCAATTACCTCTCCTGAGATCACTCTTCATGGAGGAGACAAAACAAGGATCCTTTGGCCCACCCTCAGCAGGAAGTAGAGAGTTTCATTTTATTTTTTTGTTTACTTTTTGTTTTAAATCTTCATCAGAGCTGACTGCTGTGTGTCACTTTTAGGTAAATTATTATAAACCCCAGTTGTTTTGCCTTGTCAGGGAAAACAATAAATGCTGGGGTAGCTGTGCACTGGTGCTTGTGAGATGAACAGGTTGAAAATCTTATCAACAGATCCAGAGTTTGAATGTGGCCTAAGAAATGCACAATCCAAGGTTTCTGCCTAAAAAAAACATGAGATCATTGACTGATATGGGCTTCACTCATTCCAGAAGTGAAAGTTCCCTCTCTTGGTCTTGCTTCTAAGGAGAGGTGCATAAATGAAGATCAGCCATCACAAGGAGTCAAATACAGGTAGATCAGCAACTAAACATTTGGATGTTTGCATAAAATAATATAAAATAGCAGAGCCTTGGATCAGAAGTGTTGGTGGTATTTTATCTTCCTGAGCACTGTTTAAAATTTTGGAATGTATAGAACATCTAGAAAAAAAAACCACTTTTTTTTTTTTTAACTCATCCATATTCTGGTTTCTTTTTAATTATTCAACAGATGAAATCAGAAGTGCTGGATGACCAGAATGGGGGTTTTTTCCTGCATCAATTCTTTTTCCTAAAAGAAAAAAAGGCCTAAAATTACAGATACTCATCAAAGGAAACACCCCACATATATGAAAGGACAACAGCGGCCAAATTTTGTATACCTGAAAGTAAAATGAATCACGAGGACAAACCAAAAAACATATCCTGGATTCCTTATCCTTTACTGCAACTATTCAATTGCTCTGTTTTCCACATAATCATTCCTACCTGCTCAGTCTTAACGTTTCACTCTCCCTTGCTTAAAGAAAATTTCTCAAACAAGTATTCTCTTTTGTATTTCACTCTCACAAAAGACCCAACAACCGTAATTTTACCTGTAAAAACTTTGGCCAGATAATTTAGCACCTGAAAGTTCACTGTACTCTTTTAACATTTGCCCTGTGTGGGAAAAGAGCGGGGACACCAAATGCTTGGTGCTTTTTTTTCAATTTTATTTTATTTATTCTTTAATTTAGTTTGTCACACAAAGTCCCAGGATTGATTGGGGATTAATAATCGTGACATCAAGTAATACACTCCTTTTCTAGAGATGTCATGTTTATTGCCTCGAGTGAGCAGCATCAGATTGAAAGTCCAAAAAAAAAAATTATGTGCCAAACGTTCCTGTGGGTGCAATTCATCACCCACCCTTCTCCAAGGCACTGACATGCAATTAAAATAGCATCACATCAATAGATGGGGAAAGTTGGAGAATATTTTAATTCCTCAGAGAAGGGCAACTTGGGCAATACAGTAAATTACTTTTTATTACCTTTCTGGTTTGTGCTGTTGTCTCTGTGTGGGAGACTACTGAAGAAAAACACCAATTTGTGAAGTTTGGTGACATTTTTTCACTTTTCTTTTTGACATTTAAATAAGTAAATAAATAAATAAGTAGATTTTCCAGAAACTCTAATTTGTGTTTTTCTACTGAATGCAATAAATAAAACTATATTTTTTATGCCAAAATTTAGATTTAGAATGTCAGGCTTGATTTTTAATTCACCTTTACTTTGCTTGAGTAACTATAACACAGAAGTCTAAACTAAGTTCCATTCAAAGTTTCAGACTTCCCAAAGATTAAGAAAAGTTCAAAACTTATAACAATTTGAAATTATAACATAATCATATGAAGTAAAGGCTTCCTTGTCTTCAAATTTAAAATTGTTTAATTTTGTTCTGGGTCATGCAGTTGCCTCTTACTCAAAGCTGGTCAAGTGGGGGGTGGGGGGAATAAATTATTCCATATCCAGTGTTCAGTGCAACACTTTCCCTTCTAATGGAGGTTGCCTTGCTTGTAACTAAAGCTGAAAAATTTTAATGTTGTTTTATGATTAAATCAGCACAATTTTAAGTTAAAACAGATTTTCTATTCTCTGCATAGAAGTTATACTCTGCACTACCCAGGAAAGAGAAAGACCGTGTAAGGTTATAAAGTCAGACTTTATAAGATATAAACCCACCCCAACTGTTTATGCTAAAGCTTAGTGGTTGTTTTCAAAGACTTTCTTTAAAATATATATACAAATTACCCCTTAAGCACATAGGCAATAATAAAGTAAATAATTGAGATAAACGGATGCATTATTTATGTGATAAAGCTTTCCATCACTGCAGCAAACTCAAAAAAAATACAGCATTTTGGCACAAGAGAGCCAAAGCACAGCGTGTTTTCTTACCTGTCAGTCTGGCTGGAAACTTTCAGAGATTCCTGACTTAGCAAAACTTCCGAATTCTTCAGCCAAGGGACCTATTTTTAATTCTACCAGAGCTACATGCAGGCACCCCACCCACAGGAGATTGATGCTTAGGGCCAGGCTTGGGGGAGAGAGGGAACAAAGCTCCCTGCAGCACTTCCAGTCATAAAGATAGAAAGAGGGCAGGGGAAGGGCATACTAAAAAGGACTAAATGCAATACAACTGAGTGGAAATGCTGTGGTTTAGCTGAAAATCCCCTGCTTTAAAAGTCCATTTTTACCATGATTAAGCTGCCACTTAAGTATTACATGCTGACTTCCTTTATAGCAAGAACGCTTCTGTTCTGCAGACTGGGGTTCTGGGGAAGTGAACAACCTTTTTAATTTGCTTTCATATTTAGATTTCTGGGTAATGCCCACCAGAAAGCCATAAAAAACCAAAGGGCCTGGATAAACACATGCATAGGTCATGACAACCTCATTTTTATCATCTATATAGAACTCATTCTGATTTTCCTGCACAGGCCAGCACTGAATAGGTACTCAAGAGATGGGAACTGAGAGGAAATTTATGCACCTATTTTTTTCAATTTTTGAGGACCAACCCCCACAAAGCAGCTCACCCCACTAAAAATAAAAAATCCCAAATCTCTTTCAGACTTTTTGTGTTTTACTACTGAAAGCAAACAAGATTACAAAGACTATCTTGTATTTATTAAGCTGGGGGAAACTTAAGGACAATAGCAAAAGAGGTGTTTGATCTATAGGCATTTGGAGACAACTGAAAATGGTCATTTTGGGAAACGACCAACATGTCAGCTACAAGGAATAAATTAAAATGCGATTATTAGGGAATAAGCTGAAACAAAAAAAGCACACAAACAAAATCAATATAGACATGCTTAGAGAGTAGGGTTTTTTTTCCCCAAAGTCAAATTTCTGGTTACAAGACCACACTATTTTTAATAAAACCTACAAAACAAGTAGGCTAAAGGCTTGATTGATTACAGAGCAGCATCAGTGTGTCAAACAAAGACCACTTATTCCCAATAGCTTGCTTTGACTGTAGCCAAAGATTCTAAAAAACTTAAGAAAAAGGCAAGGTATGTATTGATATTTCATTAAAATACTCCTCCATCAGTTTGTGGTCAGGCACTTTTCACTGCTACTAAAGGATTTCTCTGTCATGAATTTGCCCAGCCTCTCCTTAAATTCCTGTGAAATCTTAGCACCAAAAGCATCCTGGGGCAAAGAGTTCCACAGATAAAATTAACACCTTTAGTGATTATTTTCCATTCTGAACCTGGTGTTTTTCAGTTTCTTCAGGTGAATCAGTTTCTCAGCATGAGAAAAGAACCAGCAAGGCCCAGTGGTTAACTGCTTGAATTAATGGAGATCAGATCTTATATAAAAAAAAAAAAATCCTGATCCCCTATACTGAGCCTCATTTTGTCCATGCTTTCAATGAATACAGGCATCTTCCCAAAAATATTTTAAGGCAATAATAGACAAGAAATAGTTGGAAAACTTGGCAGCTCTGGCTCTCCTGTCATCTGCTCTGGTTTCAGGATTCCTGGGACACTGCCCATACTGATCACACCTGAACAGACAGGGCACTAAAGGATCAGCTTCTGTCAGGCAGTAAGAAATTAGAGTCTGTGGTGCATTAGGTATCAAAGCCAACCTGTTTAATTACACCTGAAAATCCAGTGGAAGCCCATATACTGCAACCACCAGAAATGTGCTTCACATTCATACTTATCCCTCAAGCTGGTACAGCCACTGCTGTTAATCAAGATTTCACTGTTTTCACCATGCCATCACATCCCAACACCAGTTTCTGTTTCCTTCACGACAGCATTCCAGCAACGCTGCTTTTCTGACCAAGAGAAGAAGCAGAATCACAAAGCCATGAGAATTCCTGCCTCTCCGAGGCAGTAATGTAAGAAATCAGCTCCTTGGGCCCCTGTGATAAATCTGTGTCTGCTGCACAAATCTGTGGAGGCCAATTTCAAAGTCAGGATTCATGTCAGAAGTACTCAAGCAGTCATCTGATTAAGAAAAAAACCAAAACTTGTTCAAGGCATCACAGCTAATCAACAAACCCCAAAGCAGAAACTATCAATCATAAAACATTGTCAATACCACTGTGAGAGGCCGAAATGCATAATTAAACTACACTCCTGACATAATTTTGTCTGGATCTGTATTCAAATATAGACGTGCCATGATTTGATGCAATTTATTGATGCAGTTCTGTCACCACATAAGTGGGTGGTGGAGGGAGAAGTGTGAAGATTTTATTGTACAAGGCACTGAACCTGAGAGGAATGCACTTTTGAAATTTGTTGGCAAAATTCATCAAGAAAATAAGTTCAAAGTCCTCGTTTTTTGAAATCAGAACATTTAAAATAAGGAGACCATATTTTGGGAACTTTCTGAATGGTTTCAATATAGAATTCTTAATCAAAACATTTTCAGAAGTAGCCACGAACTGTGGGGAAACCAAATAATGAAAATAAGTCTAGGGTAGGCTCCTGAGTTAGTCCAAACCTCTGTCTCCTCCTCTTCCTTCTCAAATGCCCACAGGTACTTTGAAGTCTCAATTTCATCCTGATTGACTAAAATGAAGTCCCAAATGTAAAGAAATCTCAAGAGTTTTTTGTTGGCTTAATTAAAATCAGTTCCCATTTAGTTTACAAGATCAGGGTCCCTGTCTCACTCTGTGATGAAAATCACTTGCTTTCAACACCTCATTCCTCAATAAACTTGGAGTTTTGTTGGCAATGAAGAATATTTGGAGACATGGTTGTTGGTATCCACAGAAATCTAAAGTAATTAGAGAAAAAAGGGAAAAACTGTACTGGAATAACCCACCTGAAATTTTTCAATGGTATATCCACAATAGTGAATGCTAGAGTAGAATATCTAGGTCACTAATGATTAATTCATATCACAGATTGAAGTCAGAGATACAAGTTGTATTATAAATAGTATCAAATACAAGCAAGAACATCAGGGAAAATACTGCACCTCTGAGCATCCCACAGTTAGTCCCACACGGCCTCACAGGAAAGCTCCCTGCTTATCAGGATTGAATTTCAAACCCAGTTTATCCCAAAGCCAAAGACCTGATTTTATCTCAGCTAACAAGAAACATTATCAGTGATCATAATATTATCAGCCCTCTGAAAAATGAGACACTTGTCTCTGCGTGACCTCTTCCAGGAGTGAATGCTGCAGGCAGAAGCTTTCCAGAGATGATGACTTCCTTGTTTGGAACCTAATTTGAGCCAATGTCAATGTCTATGTTGATCTTAGCAACCGCTTTGCCTTAAATATAAAATATTTCTTTCTAGCTCACTTCATTAGCTGAGAAACAGCACACTCTAATGAAATAAAAAGGGTCCAATAAACTGTTTTCATCCTACAGTCAAGCTGTCTGAAGGAGATAGTTATGTTTTACATTGTAATCTTAAATGTTTCTGTGATAAAGTCACAGAAGGCAGCAGGGAGGGAGGGAACCAATTTTACACTATGGCAAAAAAAAAAGTAAAATACAAATTTGAAGTATTTAGGCTCACCGAATACAGTCTGAAATTAATACAACACAAGGGATACCAAAATCAATCTCCAGGTTAAACCAGGCTTCTGAATGCTCCAGTACCACTTGGACCAGTGAAGCAGACTACTGGAACACCCCAGGATGGAACAGGAAATGAAATTGCAGGTGAAGCTAAGCTGCAAAAACTATCAAATAAATATTTCCTAACTACTGACTTAGGGCTGGCTCATCCAAATCAATTTGCAAACTGCGTGCTTTTTCAGATTTAAGAACCCTTCAAATTGAAAGCTGATGGCAAATGCATCCTCGAAGACCAATTCCCATTAAACATTCTGCAGCTACTCAGAGGGAGTGAAATGATTACATTTACCTGGAGGTGGGTGCACTGAAAGATGAGCTTTACAATTGTGGCTCAGTATTAGTCCAATTATTTATTTACCATGTCCTCAAAAGCAACAAGCTAAAGAAATATATATCATCTCTGCAGTGTATTACTAATATAATTTTTTTAAATTGATTTTAATTGATTTTAGAAAAACTCAAAATTGGGAAACACTATTTTATGATTGTCCATGTCCAACAAAATATCTACAGAGAGTTTTTCCGTGGTTGTAGTTTCCATTTGTTTTCTCTAAACAAGAAAATTTAGAAGTTGTAATAGCTAATATTATTTTACTGCTGATTAAAGTCCAGAGGTTCCTTACTAAGCTGACAATGGCCTCAGGAATGGTCTGGACTTTTCTTGAGCTGGCACATCTTTTACCTGATTAGATACAATAATAATTACTTACCAGTCAGATACCTTGCACTCAAGTTTAATTGCATTTGGTTTACAATAATAACAGGCCATTACTCTGTGTGGACTCCAGAAGAAAATGAAATGTAGAAAAAAATACCTGCTGTGAATCAAGATTTCTGATATTTATGAGTGGTTTCTGCAGTTATTAACCTAAGACAGAAAAATATTTTCTCAAGTTCCTCAGTCTTGAAGAGTTTCCCAATGTTTCTTTGGTATTTTTTCCATTAACACTTAGACAAAAACAATTTTCTTTAGACCTTTCTTTGACTCCTAATGATGAAATAGAAGATGTTTCCTCAGGCTTCTACATTTTCATCAGATACTATCAAACAGGAAAAAAAAAATTATTTAGAAAAGCAAATAGGCAGCTGGATTCAAATGAAATCCCTCAGTAACAGAGAACATGCACAAGAACATTCAAAAATTTGGCCACAAGGTCACTGCTGAAGAACCTGATGTCCGTCTTTGTCCCCTCGCTGACAACATGACACAGCTAAAAAAATGCATCCTGAAACATTTGCTCCATTAGTCAGTTTTCCACAGCAGCATTTGTACTTTAACACCTGAACATCTTTGTTAGGATGACTTTATTTTTTATAGCTGTTAATTTAAACTGCCTTTCTGACACCACTGAATTACATTCCTGCTATTCTGATCCTATGACATGCCCTAAACCTTAGTTTCCAAGTTATCCAAGATAAAATGCAGATTAAAACACACTTTCAAAGAATACTGACAGAAGTACACGGCTTCATATATAAACATACCGTTGCATAAGAGCAGAATACATGAAAAAGTGAATTTAGACATAACTCCAAAACTTCCACACCTGTCTCGTGACTTTTGTGTTTTGCATTTTTGCATGACTACAGTAAGAAAAAGAAAAAAAAGCCATTCTTAAATAAAAGTTTTGCTCCTTGTCATGTAGCGAACCAATAAATGGAGCCTATCTTAGGATCCAAAGGTAAGGCAGAAGTTGAGATTTTCCCAAAGCGTTCTCATAGATTACATCAGGGCAGGGTAGGCACAATACGGTGGGAGGAGAGGTGGCACCAGCACATTGAATTTCAGCCTGGAAATACAGTTCCCAACAATTTTTCCAAGGTTCACTTGGAGCAGCATGGTATCTCTCCTACAGAGAGAAAGTCACTCATGCAAGTCATTCTCACCTTCTGCACATATATCTATCCTCACAGTGGTTCTGTAATTCCAAGGAAGAATTACAAAACAAAAAAAAAAAAAAACGCAAACAAATAAAAAACAAACAGAGAGACAAAAAAGCTCCCAACCAACCAACCAAAAAAAACCCCCAAACCAAACCAAACAACAAAAAAAAACCCAAAACAAGCAAAATACCACAGAAAATATCAAAACAACAAAATCAACAACAAACCAACCAACAGAAAAAAAAACAACAGAAGCTTAAAGTCTACTTTAATGAATCCTCGGATCTGAAAGCCAGTCTGCAAGGTTTGCAGAATCTCAAACTCCATGAGAATTAAACCATTGCTGGAATGTGTTAACTTAATTTATGAGGCACTCTGTTGCCTGCATCCTAATTAAACAGCAGCTTCCCGTAATCCCAGGGAAGAACAAAGCACAGCAAGTGATACTGGGTCACCAGCCCGTGTTTAAATGTGTGCCTTCCCAGCTTTCTTAGACACACAGCTTTGACAGCAGTTTCTGCCTCTGCAGAGCCTCTCTTCAGGTCATTAACACAATGTGAGCAACTCTGTGTGAGCAACTCTGTGTAGATCAGTCCTTGGCTTCTGTTTTGGATCCTTCTTTTGGACAAAAGGCAGTTTTTATCAGTCTAGAACCTCAGAACTCAGATCTTTCCAAGTCAAAAGAAAAACCCAAACTCTAGGATGCACTTTTCAGATACAGAATTTTTTCTACCTCCAAGGGTCCCTGCTTATGTGCAGCAATAGGATATGGCCCTGAGAATTCCCACTTTAATGGAAAGCCAGACATTCCTATTTCCCAGGAGGAAATATTGAGCAGCATGCATCTCTCACCTTGCAATGCTGGTGTATTTTAAAGGGAATTTATGCAGTTCTCACAAGGTTAGCAAGGAACCTTCATAGCCAGCAGTGAATCTGAATTAATACTTATACACACACTCACAATCTACTCCTTTAAACTAATATCTCTCATATTTTTTTTAAGAGTACTTCAAAGTATTCTTTGCAAGCAGCATTCCTTAGCAGTAGCCCAAGAACATTTGTAATGAAATTACTCCTACTGGCTCCAGAGCAAAACCAAATGCATTTGTGCAAAACTGCATTTGCAGCTGTTCCAAGGGGAATTAAAAAGCAGTTCATAATGCAAGAAGTACATTAATCTTAACATGCAGCTGAAGCATTAATTTGCTTTCAAAATATAAACGTCACACCTCTGGGCATGGCACTTTTTAGTGTAAGAAAAAAGAGTAACAATCTACAGACAAAGGGCTACAGAAACTTAGATAAAACTGGTACTTTAGAGCAAAATTACCTGCAAGATAGAAACAATCATTGACTCCTGCTTGGTGGCTCAGTCTCAGAAGAGGAGTGATGGATGGGGATATTTTATAATATTAACAAACACCAGCTGAGCTTCCCTTGTGCTTAATGGACAGAGTAAACACAGCAGTGTCAGCAATCGAAGAAAGCTAACTGGGCAAACCAAGCACTTTTAATGGAAAAAAGAAAAAAGGCCAGCTCTTAGATTCCTGGAAAAGTTAATACTCTTCTCTGTGGAAGTGTTATTGCATGCTCACACTTTGCTGTCCCAGCAGCCCATTTTAAACTCACAACCCATCTCAAAGAAAATAAACAGAAAATCCACTTATTCCTCGTGCCCTGGGGCAGTGTAGGGGCCATGCAGGGAGAAGCTGGCTGCAGTACCCTTCTCACTCTTGGTCCAGTCAGCTGTGCCAACAAAATGCACTCCCTGAAATCATGGGGGATGCAGCAGTGGAGAGGAACGGGTAAAATTATTGCATTCAGAGTCCATTTCAGATCAAAGCAGCTTTGGCTTGATTGTTATATCATCGTGTGGCTGTGCCATGTACTGATTCAACAGGAGAATTTATCAAGCCTTCAATCCCTCAATTTCAACCATCACATTAAATTTTCCATCCATCTCCTAGGTGGATTTTTTACTTTTAAAGGTGTGAGATGTTTCTGGTTTGATATGTGGCACTTCACATTCCTTGCTGCAAGCCTCCCTGATTTCTCCAAGGGAGGGTTTCCCCAATCCCATACTGCAAATGAACAGAGAGAAGCAGGGAGAGGCTTGCAAAGACAGGCCTTCCCTCTTATCATTCCCTTATTATGGGCAAACGCGACTTATGTCCAAAGGAAAAATTAACAAAATATGACCGGACAGTTAAAAGTTTACAAATCATGTTTCAGAGAGAGGTGGTGAACTGCTCTTATCAAGTAGCACACACTAACCTGGGTTAGATTATACACTATTCACTATGGAGATGGAAAGCTACTCAGCCTCTGGATTTGCCTATCTAAATAGAAATACCTTGTGATGGAAGGGAAACAGCAAATAATCACCATATAGAGAAATACTTCTGGCAAAGACCAAGCAAAAATTAAACTCTGAACTTTTCTCTGACATGCTCAGAATTTAATTACCTCCTCTACATAACTGAGTTTCATGGTCCCAACTGAAAACCAGACACTTGTCTGTTTTTTAAATCAGAATTTTCCCTCACTTCTGCAAGACTGGATTGTACTTTAAAGACTGCAACACACTATTGGAGATCAGGTCACATGGAACCACTGGCATTTAAAACTCAATTAAAGGCTAAAGCTATCATATAAACAGTGATGAAGCATAAGATAGTTTCAGGAAATAGGGATGAAGCCCTTTCCATAGCTGAGGTTAAAATAACACAAGCAATTAAGAACTGGAAAGGATATTCTGCAAAGGCTTCTGAAATCTGATGTATTATTCTGATGCATATTAAAAAGGAGACCCTGAACCACCGACTGGAACCAAGGTTCAACTCTGAGACATCAGAGCAACAGCTCCAATTACTTGTGCTTGCCACAGGTAATTACTGGCAGCCCTGCCATATCCCAAAGGGTTAATTAATTACCATAGTTTAAGAGCCTATTACTTATGCTAGATGTCTTTGATCTTGCAGGATTTACTTCAAAACAGACATGCCTGGGTTGTTCATCAGCAACACAAACACTTGATTCTACTCACTGTGATGAGAGCTGAGCACTGCATACACAATCTGAACCTGAACTGCTCAGATGAAAGGGATCTGGGCGTGTGAGGAACACGATGTACAGCCTGTGATGTTTCTGCTGCTAAAAGCTCCAGTTGAAATATTTGCTTCTGAAGCGCTGCGCAGGAATAAAAAACAATGCTGAAAATTTACCAGTAACTTTCACAACACCGTGTAATCTTTGATAAAGTACCTGACAGCTTACAAAGTGCACTGCTGGCAGATATTAGGGGATATGATAGGTATCAATTCCCTCCTTTCTTAGAGCTCAGTGACATCTGAATTTTACCTGCATCCTCCTTCTCTGCAACACAGTGGCAAAGGACAATCAGTAACTGTGTGAGCCCTTGCAGAGCCCTTGGAACAGTGGCCCTGGGTAAGCCTGACCCTGAATCTGCCCCAGAACAACAGGAAGGTCAGAAATCCTGCAGGCTGAACAGGAATACCAGATTAGTGAGAAGAGGTGATGATCAGAAAGAGAGATGAAGAGAAAGTATCTGTTAATATTTCCACTAACATGTGACCTGAGCACCAAAACAAGAAGCGTTTAGTGAGATGAAGCTGCAGATGTGATCAGCAGAGGGCGGGGAGAGCACTGCACAAAGCAGGCAGGATGATCACAAGGACTGGAACAGAATTATTTTCACACATCACAACAAAAGGTCATGATGTCACCACAAGCTTCAGCAAAACAGCAGGAGCTCATCAAATGGAACAAACTCAGGTTAAGAAGTCACAAAATAGCATTTGACAGCTCTTCCAGTAGGGTTCAATGCTATGACAGTTGACAAAATTTCATTTGACAAAATTTCATTTGTCTATCTCATGATTATCTCCGAGATAGGAAAAGAAATTGCCACAATTCACAATACACTGGTGAACCTCACCTGCAGCAGGGCCTGAAGTTCCAGCCACCCATGTTCACAAAAGAAACCAGAAATATGCAAAGAAAGAGAATAGAAAGGAGATTTAATCTCTCATTTACCCTGAGAACAGGAAGGTGAAAGGGGCAGCTTGTATCTGATGTGATCATATGGGCACTAAACTAAATATCACTGGACAAGCAAACAGAAAAATAGGAAAGAAATGTTTAATTAATTGATTATTTTGAGTTATTTCTAACCCTAGAACAAACCATCAGGATTACACCATCACTTAACTTCAACTTCCTAGAACAATGATATTCTGTTTTAACTTTTGATATAATTGAAGCAGTAGGGGCAAAATATTTCTAACATGAAAATAAGTTCAATGGCAAAGGTGATTGTGTTGATGGGGCACCCAGAGAGCAAAGCACAGTGATGAGCAACCCAGCAAGTTCTGTGAATTTTATAAGATATAGCACATTATTACAAAAAAAAAAAAAAAAAAAAAAATTAAAAATCCCCCAAACCAGTCAACCTCAGGACCCCTCTGAGGAGGCTTTTTTCTCCCCCCATAACATCTGGTTTATTCTTTAGGTTCTTAGACATCCCACTAACAGCAACACAAAGTCTTTCCAGCAAAGAAGAAAAGGTTATCCATGGCATTGCGCTCACCACTGCACTGCTGAAGCTTTGCTCATTCTCTTGAGGCTCTTATTAAAAACTAAAGAATTCTAAGGGATCTTCTCTTTGACATTCTAAGGTGCATCAGCACCCTGTCACATGGCCTGACAGCACCTTGCATGAGCTATTACCTCAAAGTTATTTTCAATTTTCTCGCACTCGAGTTCAATCCCATTAATTCGTAGTCATGAATTTATTTTGAAGCCAAATGTGTATTGCATTCCACTTGTAGACACGCAATTTCTTCATCTGCTTTCTCTGAGGCCCCTTAAACAGTAGATCTAAATCAGTTCTGAATTTTACCTGCTGCTCAGAAGTGACCTCAATTTTTGATTTTGTGGCATCAGCAAATTCAATTAGTTTATTTCCCACATCTAGGTCATTGATGTTGGCTGGAAACAGAAAAGGTCAGAGCACTGAGCTCTGTGGAACTCTCACTGCCAGCCAAATCTGACTTCTCCATTTACTCTTGTAAAACTGGGGGTTGCCCATTTTTATCAACTATCTCCAAAGTCCGAGGTTTGCCTTGAAAAGCAACTTGACAACTAAAGCTGTCTCTTTTTTGACCTGCTAAATATATGTCCCCATCATCACTGGCACATTAGAGATTTTCTTCTGTTTGCTTTTGATACCATTTTTCCTCTTCCCACACCCCCAATCAACTGAGTTTTTGCAGGTACAAAATTTAAGGGCAGTCTCATGATTTCCACTTCTATTTAGTGCATTACCTTCCATTTAAAATCATGGCTAAAGGAGCACTAAGCTGTGAATTTATTTGGGTTTCATTCCTAATACAACCTTTGCTAAAACATTGTTCCTAAATAATCTTTAAATTGGTCAATTCAGAGACAAGTCCTTTTATTACTGAAACTCCAAAGTAAAATAGAAGCATTACACAAACTACAGGGAAGATGGTGAGAGGCCCCAACAGGTCCAGCTGAAGATGGATCTGAAAAAAAATCTTAGGCACTAAAATGTTCCTTTTATGAAAATATTAGGAGTTTGTGGAGAAAACCCAAATAAACTTGGCTACAAGATGTTCATTGACTACTACCAATTGATGAGTTAGAGACTTCAACACTCCTAGCTCACTCTCCATTATTTAAAAAAAAAAAAAGGCATTGTAAATTGGGGCTTTTTCTACCATCTGTTTATCAACATAGGAAGAAAAAAAATACATATTAATAGATCCTTTGCAAAACAACGACCATTTGGGCTTGGAGAGTTTCCACTAACCTGACCTTGCAGACAAAGTACCTGTAATAGTGTTTCCCAGAGCTAAATTTACCTAACTTTTAAGCCTAAAAGCTGAAGATAACCTTGGATATCCTATTTCTGGTTTATCTACTTTTAGTTAAAAAATAGAGGCATAGAAAACTATACACAATGTTATGTATTGATGCAGTCATGGAAAAGCCTCATCCAGGGCATCTTTGTTACCATTAAAAAGTGAAACAAAGGAAAACAGACTGCCAAAGATGAAAAAAGAAATCAATAAAACCCAGCTAACACTCAGCTGTAATGAATCTCATTTTCATCACTTTCTGCATGTCTCTAGAAGACCATGTCAGCTGAAGAAGAACAGAAGGGGGAAATAAATCTGAAACTCACCAGGTTTGAGGACAAAGAGATTGATTTTGATTTAAACACCCTGCATAATGCATGACTTTCTAAAACTGGGATTGCCACAAGCCAGGTGCTTATTTCCCACCTAAAACAAAGTAAATATGGGTATAAGTGCTTTGGACAAGTCTTTTAAGTTTTCTAACTCCTGCATTTACCACGATCACCTGGGTTCTATCTCAAGTTGGCTGTTCCAAGGACATTTTTCTGAAAAACATTGTTAAGTAGATAGGGCTGCAATTTTAGAAGAATCTAGAAATTCTTCTAATTCCTTCAGCGTGTAGTACACTAAGCGTGCAGATTTGTGAACCTCAGGGAGGAATTTTGCTGAGTTCAGCTAAACAAAGCAGCAAAACAGGACACATGCATGCTCAGACCCTGATCACTGCTCAGAGAATTTCATTTGTTCCTAGCACTGGAGCCAAAGCTGTTCACTCCCCAGTGAAAACAGCTCCTTCCTAGCAATGCATGTTGTCGGTGCTGTTGTTAAAGCTGCGGTCTTCAGATTATTCCCCCTGTTTCCACAGGGCTTTCCATATGCTTTCCTTTGCAGCTAGCTCATTTGGCAGCATGCTGCTTGTTGGCAGCCTGCAATAATGTGTGGGGAAAGTGAAGGACTGGGACAAATCACAGAAATACTTCCAAGCAGAATGCATGGAGGAGGAAAGAGTAACTGAGCAAAGACATGAGGATGTGAGGAAATAGGGAACTGTGGAAAGTGCACGCCCTGTTAACCATGACTGAAACACCCCTTACTAAGAAGCTCCACTGCCAAAAGCAAGCACCAGTTTGGTTCAGGAATTCAAACAGGCCCTGCAGGCTTGGGCAGTGCTCCTCCTCCTGCATTAGACAATGCAAGACCCTTTTTAAGTGTAGGTGGCACCATGACACAGTCAGGGACACCAGAGGGAATGTGCATCCCTGGCAAGGAGCACAGACAAGCCAAGTGCATCCTGTGCAATCAAAAGAGAAATCTCGGGCATCTTATATTTACATTTTTTCATCTAGTTATCCATTATCAATCACCTACATTCTTAAAGCTTCTTTTGCAATGTTTTCAGCTCCTCGATTAATTTACAAATGAAAAGAAAATGCAGCATTGTGTGCTTTGATGCCAACCCACATGCCAGTAGAGAAGGTCAATTGAATCCAGTCTTTCTCTTCCAATAAATGAGATGTTTCTGTATATTATGGGTAGCTGAAAGAGCACATTCTTTCTTATCACTAGATAAGGCAATCAAGGAATTTGGTCCAGTTTAAGTTACCTTAACAGAGTCTCCTTTTGCAGTTTTAATCTCTGAACACTTTTGGAACAGGACATCTTATAAATATCTTTCCATGCAAATCTAAACCCTTTTCAATTTCCAACAGCAAAGTTCACTGCATCCCAGAAGGACTTTTGTGTATCAAGAAATTGTTTGTCTCTACAAGCCCCTGCAGCAGGCACTGGCATTTGAAAGTCATGATGTAAGGATTTGGCTTCATTGCCATGCAGTACCACTGGCCAGTGATTTAATTAACACAGGTGTCAAGATCTTTTTATTCTATTTTCTCAAAAAAAAAAAAAAAAAAAAAAAAAAAATCAAACCAAAACCAAACAGATCAAAAACAGAAACAGGATAAAAACGAAAAAAAAACCCAAAATAAAAACCCCACAAAAACCCAAAAAAACCAAACCCACACAAACAAAAACCAAAATAACAAACAAACAAACAAAACCACCAAAACCAAAATAACCCAAAAAACCCAAAGAAGTTTCAGAAGGATTTTAAAGGAACACTTCAAGATATAGAAAGAAATATAAATACTTCCAGGAAATGACTTGTCACATAGTTAAACTGTTACTGAAGAAACAATTTTACACTAGTAAAACTTTTCTCTTACCATTTCTTAGACTGAATTATGGATTATTAATATAGAAAATAATTCCTTTAATGTATCATTCCTGTCATTACTGCATACCCAACATACAGATTTATGTACCATCACACCAGCATGGACAGTTTGCCCAGGGACATTTCAGAAGAGCTTGCCTGAAATCTCCTAACTTCACAGTAGTGGCCTGTGCTTCCCTTTTGCCCCTCCTACCACCAGGGATGATTCTTTGTGCATTCAGAACAGATCTCTTCTAATCCACTCTCAGAAGGGAAATCAATCCCTTTTGATTTGAAACTAAAAATTGCTGCTTACCCATGGTTGTTGGAATAAAAAAACCCAGCCAACCAACAAAAAAAACCACCCAAACAAACCTCCACAAAAACAGTTTTCAAATTTTTAACTGTCTCAGTACCCCCATCTCATCCAGCTAAATTCTGCACAAGAATGAGAAAGAGCTCCATGAAAGGGGGTTGGTCTCAAAAGCCCAAGTCACTGGGAATTTTCTGAGTGACACGAATGGAAGAGAGAGATCAAGCCCAGGGAGCAGAGCAGGGCAGCCAGTTGGCCACGAGGTATTGATTGCAAGCCCCGTGTCCTTTTTGAAACACTGTGTTCAACCCTCAGGCTAAACAGGCTGGCACAGATGAGCTACACTGAATAGAACACCTCCAACTCAGGTGTTCACTGAAAGCCCACAAAACTCAGTATTTTTCTTTCTCCTCATGTACAGACCATGTAGGTATTGTAGGAATCTCAGCTTCAGCATGAAAATGTTTTCAGCCCTCAAGGCTTGAAAATCAGAGGACATGGCAGCAACAAATCTGAGGCTGACCACTGGCATTGTGATTCTCAAATCTCTAAGAAAAGCACCACTAAAAATTCAGCAAATCTTTGATTTCATCTACTAAAGACAGGAAAACATAGAAGTAGAACTATGTATTACTCTTAGTGGGTAACATTTATGGCAGTCCCTCAGCTCACATTAAAAAAAACCCAGAAAAGTTATTTTGATCAATAGGAAGTTGCACTACTCTTTACTTGAGAATATATTTATTATGCTAATTTTATAACTCCTGGGAATGCCTAAACGTTACTCCAAATTTTAGGCTAATTCTGACTTACTGAAGAACTGACTTGAGTACAAGTATCCATATGAAAACAGCTGGTGAAAGAAAACCACTCCTCCTGCAGCCCTGCAAAGACTTTGTGATATAAAGTCAAGCCTAAAACAAAGTTACCGCCATTAACTGAATGGTGCCATAATTTCAGTTTACATCAGCAGTGCAAGACTGCAGCAAAAGCCTAGCTCTTTGGAAAGCCATAACCAATAGAAACAATGGCACACAAAATTTAGAGTAAAAGAGTCAAAAATAGCATGATAAAAACCTCACAGCAAACTCAACTTTTCCAAATTCCCTAGTGGGGGGGTTGGAGACATTTTTATGAATAAATTTGTTCATTCTAAAATGCATTTTAAAGTTAAGAAAATAGGTCAGTGCAAGACCAGGAGTTAGACTTTGATGATCCTTGTGTGTCCCTTCCAACTCAGGACATTCTATGACTTTAGGAAATTGAAATGAGAGAAAGATCTCTTCCCATGAGAGCTAAATGGGGAAAAAAGTGGGTTTGTTTGCAGACACCTACTGTTCCTATTCTGTGCAAGTCTTCCTATAATTAAAAGCTCAATAATCTAGTTTACATGTCAAAATTTAGCATCCTCTGACTGTTTTGGGGACGGTCTCTGTATAAAACTAAACAGAGCCAACAAAAAGTGCTGAGCAACTCTGAGTCCCATCACTCTGTAAAAATGCAGAGATCAAAATGAAAGTGACTGCTGCAAGGAAAAAACTGTTCAGCTCACATGACTTAAATCACATTAGAATCCAAGTGGCTTATTGATTTATTAACAACACTGAATTAACTGAGAAGCAGAGAATTATACATTGAGACTCAATCTCGAGATGGCCCTTTCTGTTTGAGTGAGGGCCTGGTGCTGCTCAGACGTGAAGGACTCACAGGTATCACTGGCAAGAGAAGCACTCAGCCATTCTCACAGGTTCCCTTTTATCCCACCCTTGACACCCCATGCTCTTCCAGACTCATCTTCCACATCCCCTACCTTGACAAGACTGTAAATTCCCCCTGCTTAAAAAGCAGGGGTTATTCCATTAATTCTCAGCAGCAGAAGACTCAGAAATCCCTCTGGCTCTGACCTGCCACAACACAGGGCACATACCAAACACCTGTGGTTCAAAGGCAAGCTCCATAAGGCATGCTTAGCATCCCAAAGAAATCCCAGCCTGGGTGGCAATACATCCAAAACAGCCTCTTCTCTGAATGACCCGGACTGAAAATGCTCTGCCAAGTGAATTTTTAAGGTTTTACAGGGACGCAGTTAGCTCGTTTCACTTGGGAAGGCTTTACAGACCAAAGATCTTAACCTCTGTCTGTAAACATAAGCCAAAGCAAGGGGCCAGGAGTCAAAACTCCAGCCAAGCTGTTTTCAAGTTCATACATGCAATGCAAAAGTACCGACCCTAAACCTAACAGCTGATAAAATTTAATGTCATTGGTAGACTCCAAATAACATCAGTGATTATGCAAAACAAATCCCATCTCAAACAAAAAAAAAAAAAAATCAAGTGTTTGAAGCAGGGCTGTTACCTGACTGACTACTCCCTCTGCTAAGAGATGCAGGGAAGGGATGTTGGGCTCCAGTCCAAGCAGACTGCGTGTCCTTCCATCACACAGCTCTGTAGGGAGCAAACCAAATGGTGGCAGCAACAAACAAACAATGTCTTTCTCCAGCTTAGTTTCTACCCCTACAAAAATTACTGCTACAAGATGACAAACATGAGGTGAAGTATTGAAATTAGCAGCTACACTCTGTGTGTGTGTGTCTAAAATATAAAAAACTTACAACATTGGGAATAAAAGAAAAGAGGGCACTGAACAAAGCGCGCTCACCACACTCTGAAGAGAGTAAAAATAAACCCAAGGACTCAACAGTCCACTGAAAATCTGAAAATGAGATACCAGCGGGGTCAGTGGGATCTGTAAAACTCAGAATAAGGGCACAATCTGAAGTACAGTGAACACATTGCGCATGAAACATAAAAATCCCCCTTTTTAACATCAGTGTTAATTCTTAACACTCTTGGAAACATTATTAATGTTTTTATACAACCAAGACATGTAAATGCACATTTCCCACCTGCACATACCAGATCTACCACTGATTTTATAGGATTTCAATTTATTTTCTTTTATTTAGAGAAACCTGGTACCTTTGTACTATTGAGTTACCCTCAGGCCCTCAACAAGGGAAGCCATCATTTACAGAGACACAAATCCACCAAACTAAGGGTGCAGAGCAGCTTCCATGTGCACATCTTAGAAAGCATCCACAGGTAGGAAAAGGTAAAAAATAAAATCTAGATTCCCAAAGTCATCAGATAAACTTCAAAAGAGAGACAGCAGCTGATTTAGTCCTGAGAAAATGGGAGGGAGGAAGGGAGGAAGGAAGGGAGGGAGGGAGGAAGGGAGGGAGGGAGGGAGGAGTGGTGTTTTGGATTTTTTTCTTATCTCTGATGTTATCAAATCACAGTTTACATGGTTTCTGTAGCAGAAGACACACCAAAAGGGATGTATGAGGTTAGGCACACCACAGAAACACACGCCAAGGTTCACCAGACAGCTGAAGACACCTGCAGGGCACTGAAATAGTCTTATTCTCACATGGAAACAGAGTGGACACCAGGCTGAAATGGAATTTGAGAGCAAAAATTAGCTTGAGAGCTATAACTGCAGTGCTGCAACTCTAGCTACTTCAAAACAAGCACAGATTCACAGCAGCTCTTGATCCAGTCCACCCCTCCTTTTTGTAACTTTTGGAAGGGGATAATTCAGCAAAATGAAAGTGATCTCTCTCATCCTTCCCTTACAAGGCTGATTCCATGAAATCATTTAATGATACACAACTATTATGTGAAGCACATAAGTTTAAAGATGTCAGCTTTTATTAATGAAGTGTTTTAAAACATGTTTTGCTGACATGGCCACAGCTGGAATTTATGACAGAGCTTTGCCACGCTGCTCTGTGATCATTCAATCTTCTGCTGGATTGCTCCAGAAGGGTTACAGGTAACCTATCCTTTGGGTGGGGCTAAAGCACAGGAATTGCACACAAAAAATATTTATAAAATATCATGTCAAAGGCAATTTTGCTTAAAAAATGTTTGTTTCTTGCAGAAATTTAAGCAGCAGACAGACAGGACACTGCTTTTTCTCCTGCTGAACAGGGATTTCTGTTCTGCCTCCAATACCCAAATCTGGTGTCTTTTTCTAGAACATCACCACTTCTAACTCAATAATATCAAGGCAAGTGGGCAGCAGGGCCAGATGTGCTTTTCAGGGTCTGTGTTTGAATTCTGAGTTGTGTTTCTCACAATCAGGTTGGCCCAAATCCTTCTTCACAGAAGGAAAGGACAGGACACAGACCCAGTCCTTTTCTTAAAGCATTGAATTGAAGGTGCTCAGAGAGGCAGCCTGTAACCCTGCTGATATTAGTGCCTTCTTTGGTCCTGTTATTTAACTTTTTTTTTTAATGTAGGAGCACTTAAAAACCTCAGCCTGAATGAGGTCACCATTAAACAAAGACAATAAAATATGCTGGTCCCTCCTGTTGAGGGCAACAACTGTTGTTAAACGCTCCAGAAAACATTGATATGAAGACATTTCTTCCAAACACTCTTTCTAGATAAATTCAGATTGAGAAGCAACAAAGAGCTGTGTTAAAAGTGCTTTTAAAGGTTAAATATGTTTTGATTGACTGTACTAAATATGTGTATCAAATGAACTGCCTTTGGTATGTCTCTCTCTTCTGTATGTGTCTTTTTTTTATTATAGAGTTTAACCAAAACCTATTCCATACCAGTAATCCAAATCAGAGTTTGTATCTAAATTCAAAGGTCCATCTTCCCAAGAATGAATACATTGGTCAGCCTGGAAGCCACGTGCCTGGGTACATTTGAGCAAGGGATTACTTTCATGGAAAATAGTACACAGCTGTCTGCAACATAAAGGTTTCTTCCTTACTTTATTTTGAACATTGGATACATTTTTGCACAGAGCGTTTTTTTTCTCTTTGAAGAGTTAAGAGTCATTAGCAACCTTTAATGGCACAAGATCCAGTAGATTTTCTAAGCAGTACTAAAAGCTGTTTATTGATTTATAACTAAAACTAAATTAAGTTATACCATTTTAATACTGAGTTACTAGCACTGTTCTCCTATAGCTTGACGAGCTAAGCAGAGGAAAGCTGGGTTTCAAAGAGAACATCCTTAACTTTTGAAGCCTTTCCCATTCTGAAAAAGTTTTATCTACAAACTGAATCCTAGTCTAAAGCCCCCACTATTCAGCCAGCAATCTTCCCCTCACCTCTGCTACAGAAACTGGAATGAGGACTACATGAGATTAACATATTTCTCGTCTGCTCTTGATTGATATAATTTTAACTGAGTCTTGTTTGCAATTAAAAAGAAAAAATAATAATCTTTGAGGAGGAAGGTCCTCAGAGGTGAAAGTATCAAACTGTTGTGCCATCTACTGTTGTACTCTGCCCTTCTGCAACATTTCGTGACTTGCACTCCACAGAGAGGCTGCATTAAGTTCAAAGCAGCAAGTTCCATTCCTCAAGTGTCAAAGGCACACTGAGAAGTGCAGCATGTGAAGGCAGAAACACTGTGGGAAAGGTCATAAGCGACACAGAACCTTTGCAGGGAGCACAGACCAAGGAAGATTTGACTCAGCCTTTCAAGCAGTCACATCCCACAAAAGTTTGATCTGTTTCAACATCATCGTAATTGCTTGTTGCAGTTGTGAACTGTCCAAACATTGTCAGAAAAAGCAATTTAAACAATAAAGTTTTATCTCCTATTTGACATCCATCAATTAATTCCTGATCTCCTCCTTTTCATCAAGGCTGACTGCATAAATCTACTTCTATTTTCTGTTAGCAAAAAGTAATTTATAGGATAATTCAGATAGGTTATCTCTAGTCCAATCTCCCACTGAGACCACGGGCAGCCATAGGGTCAGATCAGGTTGCTCAGAGCTTTAAAAATTTCTGTCTTGGAACATCCCAGTGCTGGAGACCGCACAACTGCTCTGGGCACCTGCTCTTTGTCCTCACGGGGAAAAATTTTCTCCTTATATCCTGTCTGAACCCCTTGTTTCAAGCTGAACCCATTGCCTCTCATCTCTGCACCATGTACCATTGTGAAGTCTGGTTCCATCTTCTCCACAGACTCCATACAGGTAGGAGAAGGCTGTCCCTAAATGTACCCCAAATTCATCTCTCCCCTATGCTTAACAAGCCAAGCAGGAGAATTTCTCCAGCCCTTTTGGTGTCTCCCTGCTGAACCCGTTCCAGGAGCTAAGCTATACAGAGTTACACTGCTGCACAAAGCCGTGAATAAAGTATTTCAAGCCGAGAGACACACTTGAGTTTAGACAGATTGGAAGCACTTCAGAGATTTAACAGACAAAAAAAAATAGGAAGAATAAAATCAAATTACAAGGAAAATTCCAACCCTCTGCTCATCCTGTGCGAGTGGTTTAACATGTTTGATGACCAGATCTCAGAGGTGACACATGGCAATGTATTTCTCATTGTCAGTCCTGTAGCTGCTTCGTGTGAGGTGAACAGAGAGCAGGAGGGAGGGAGGATGCAAGGGAAAGGAGAGGGCAGCACTATCAGTGACAGACACTGTGGCTGAGGGACAAATCTGCTGCTGATTCCTGACAGGACTACAGAGCAGTGTTATTGTACTCACTGACCTACCCCAGTGCACTCTGAATATTATGCTCCATATTTCTATTATCTAAAATAAGGCTCTCAACCCTTAACATTAGAAAGACCAGCCACTTCTCAGCAAATCCAGAAATAAATCTGAAAAGCTGTTCTGGTCTCAGAACCACACAGAGCAGGAAGCAGGGAATAACTCTTTTCCCCCCAGCAATTTTGTCAGAAGAATCCTGAAGCTGAGAAGATGATCCACCTGCCCTAAACGTGAACAGGGGGAGAGAGGGAAGGGAGCTCCCCCTTTCAGGCCACAGGAGCCAAAACAAGCACACTATTTTTACTTAGGCCAGTCAAACATTAGTCTCACAGTAAAACCTTGGGCAATGCTGAATTTCTGGCAAGAAATAAAAGCCATTTTACCATAAGCCTCTTTGGGTGAAACTGGGTATAACTACAGTTGAAACTCATTCTAAATCCTTAAAATATTAGGTAGTTGGTTCAATACAAGTGTTTTGTTTAATCACAAAGCTCAGACTTTAGTACGAAGAGTGCTGGAAAAGGTAAAACAAAGGGGAAATAAGTATAAGGAATTTTTTCTTAGCGCTCATGAAGCAAATCTGAACTTTATTTTGTATTTAATAAATCTAAAATCATGCAGAGAAGAGAATTAGTATCCTTGTAATGCTTCACCTGACATAAAAAAAACCCCCAAACCAACAAACAAAGAAACTGAGAAAGAAAAGCACAAATAATGTCACCTAGAATAACACAAACATGCAGTATTTTGGTAAGTCTTGGATGCAATTTTTTATTGGCATTAAAAAAAAAAAAAAAAAGAGCAAGTCAAGGCACTAGAGATTCCTAGATAGAAGAAATGAAAGCAAAACCTTTTCTTCGTAAGCCTTGCACACCTCAGATTAACAAAGGAGTTAATTCAAGTCAGTGTGAGCCAGGGTTAGATTTGTCTCTGTCCTTTAAAATCCAAGTAACAAGTCACACTGACAGGCTGCATTTCTAGGAATTGCATTGAAGTTAAAAGCAACTTGCCTAAGGAAAATGGACAGAAAAGTAGAGTCAACCACGCCTTTTAACATCCACTTTCAACGAAAAAGAGAGATAGGGAGAAAAAAATTCCTTTGCCTTCACAGAACAGCATCTGAACAAAACACATGAAGCAGGCAGTTGTCTGCCTGCCTGCTGTCATTGTGGGGATAGATTTGCTGCAGATGACACCTTCTCTGGCTGATAGGTGCAGAGAACTGGGGCTTCACTCACTGCCAGACACCCACAAAACACACACTGCTCTTGGAGGTGTTTTAAGGGCTGTTTTACACTCCATGCCGGTTAGCAAAGCCAGTGTGACAGAACACCTCACTTGAAGGTACTGTGCACCTGTGAGACACCATATTATGCTTCAAAATCCCACCAGAACACAAGGAAACATGAGATTGTAGACATTTACCTCCTTGAGGTAGAAGATTCCCAGGTTTTAGGCCATAAGCCAGGAATCACAGTCCCTCTGAGGATGGCAGCTGCTGGATTTATGACTACATCACATCACCACAGTAGTCACCAACAGTTGTAAGGGAACAATACATTTGGCCTGGAAGAGTTATTTAACATACTTACCTCCCAAAGAGGAGTAAAATGGAAATCTTACAGATTCACTCAACCCCTCCCACTCAGTTATGGACTACATCTAAAAAGAAGCCCATGTTAAAAAAAATTTTAAAAGCAAAGCCCAACAAAAACCCACAGAGCAAATTTCTTCCTCCTTTACTACCACTTACACCTCCTCACAGTAAATATATCCTGGATGGCCAAGTAATTTTGTATACCACTATAAATTAGATGGCATTTACTACAGGGAGGGAGAAAGGCAGAGGAGAAGGGAGCACTCAGATATAGAAGAAGCCATCCATTTTAATAATAAAGGCAATTACTCCAAATTTTCTAGGAACAACAATATACAGCACCTTCTGTTCAGGTACTCTATTGACTTACATCCTACTTAACAGTAACTGCAAATACTTTGCTTAGTGAAGTATGCCCCAGCAGCACCTGATATTTCTGCATTCATCTTATTCACATTTTATTAAGATGATTGCCTAATCTGCCTCTTGAATAATGGCAGCACATCACGACCGACATGGAAGACCAGGCTTTGAAATGACAAGGCTCTGGGATATTTTTTAGCTTCAATTTACTTTCCTGCATGTAAAGACAATTTAAGGATAGTTCCAGGTAGGCAGGAACTTTTGAAATGTCTAAAAATTGGTTGGAAATTCCTAGTTTTCCAGCCAAAAATTAGAAATCATTTTTAATGGAATGTATCCTACCGCAGATTCAACTTTTTGAATATTCTTGAATTATATTTTGTTTCAAGGGCATGTTGTTAGTAATGAAAAAAACCCAAAAATCAAGAAAACCCCAGAGCACTGGACAAAAGTTTTATACTTATTATCTAGAGCAGGGATTTGAGGACGGTATAATCTCCACATCAGTTGCTTCTGTGGTTTTTTTTTAAATATGAATGGTTATCCCAGCATCAGCACTCTGATATCAGGACTAAGCCACCCTCTAGATACAAGCTAAAGGGTCATTCAGATTAAAGCAGTGGCAAGAGATGCATGCAAAGTCCACTGAAAGAAATCATCCTTCAAGAGATCTCATTGGGTTTGGGATCAGGCTCTAAGCTTTTCAGCTCAGTTAAGAGAGCACATGCAGGAAGCAAAACCAGCCTGATGCCCTTAACACAAAGGCTCACAGTCCAACAGGCACTGGGACAGATTTGACAATTTATTTCCACACCATGTCCTGTATGACTAACAGAGAGCAAAGAGTGTTGGTCCTTGCCAGCTTGGGTCTGATTTCAGCTGATGGCCCAAAGCTGACAGACTCTGCATCATTAACACATTTCCTGGCACAGAGAGATGGTTACATGTGTCAGTAAATGACTTTAATTTGATGCAGATACCTTCTTGCCCCCTGCTGGTGTTGATTCTTTCAACTGTGCAGAATGAATTCTGTTGTCTGCTTATGAAAGGTAATGCATAAAGCAACAGAAGAAAGAATAAAAAAAATCGTGCTGGCACAGACTCTCAGCTCCCTGTGTGGTGCTTTATGGTCACAAATCCTATTAGCATTAATCAAAAGAAGAAGATGGGCTTTCTCACACCTCTGCTCTGGGAGGCTGAACCTGCTCTGAATCTGCGAATTGGAACTTCACCAAGCAGGGAGGGTGAAGGAGGGTGGGTGAAGACCTCCTCTACCCACCAGAACACTGATCCATGTGATGAGGGGAAGACTGGAGAGTTTGTTTCCTACCCTGGCTTCCCCAAAGCTCTGCACACCACGAAGCAGCTGTCAGCAAGGTGGGGAGAACAATAAAGTCCAGGAGGGGAGCTGAAGTGGCACAGCCCATTACCCACTGGATCACGCCCACGCAGGGCCCCCAGCTGAATGATGGCAGCAGCACGACGGGCTGAGCACCTCAGTGCTGTATTACAGCTCTGCTCCATAAAGCTTTACAGTGTATCAGTAAAAAATTAAATGCTACTGCAGGCAGGAGCATTTCTCTTCTGTACGTGCACCAGGAGTACTCGGCCATGGCTGAGGTTTGAAATGGATACACCACAAATTTCTAGGAAACTGGCCAAAATCCGGTGCAATGTGGCCACATGGATTTCCTAAACAGGCATCCAGCAAAATTCTTGCTTTGGAGTATTTGCAGCTGATATTACAGTCACCTGGCCATGGTGGAGCTACTGTTTATCCAGGTTCTTTATTCTGGAAATAGTTCAATGTGCTTACCAGCAGATGAGCCAGAAAGAAAATCCCTGCTTGCTGGCATGTCTTTTGAAGGAATCAACTCAAAATAAAACCAAACAAAAAAGAAAGAATATTCCAGCCAAAGCTGCATAACTGGAAAATTATACAGTTTATTTAATTCTAATTGTGCAAAAAAAAAAAACAAAAACAAAAACCAAAACCAAAAAAAACCAAAAAAAAAAAAAACCAAAAAAAAAAAAAAAAAACCACAACATCTAAATGCCCCTCTTATGACATAGTATAAATTTTCTAAAAACTACATTTTTGTTCAAGTAATAACATGGATTTTCAGAGACAGCCAAACAGTATTTCCCAAATACTTATTCTGGTAAATTCGGGTGTGTTTTTGTGCTGTGAAATAATCACAGAACATCCTCATTATTTGCACAACATCTTGGAAATATGTGAAGAAAATTAGAAGCAAACAGTTTTATCTGTTGACTAAAGGTATTGAGCAGTGGTGTTTGCTGCCTGACATGCAAACCTCAAAATTAGCTATGTGATTATTCTGCCTGCTAAAATAAGTACACGATAAAAAAAGACATAGATTTGTTCAATTTATGCTCTTTCCTCTGGGGGATTTTTTTGGAAGAGCAAGCGTGGTCAAATAACATTGCATCCCTACCCCTGTTGTGGTATTTATGCTTTCCTACCCCTGGGCAGCAATGCTGGGCCAGCTTTGTAAAATTAACTCCAGCATGTACACATATTTTTGCTCATCACAGCAAATCCCAGACCAGATTTCCTGCTGGTGTAAGTGGGCCTAACCTAACAATTTTCCCTCATTTACATCAGTGGGTAATTGGGGCTGTGGTATGCACAAAAAATACAAATGTACACTGAAAGCTGATTTCTGGAAGCGTTCCTGTTGAGAAGAACATTGACCAAATGTTGGCATTCCACTAGAATTTCTGAAATCAGTGAGATTTAAGCAGCTGCTTTAATCAAATGATCCTTTGAAAACAAGAAATGGATTGCAAAATTTTGCTGAACAGGATACTACTACTATTACTACTACTAATAGTAATAATATAGTGGCCTTACACCAGTAAGAAACAGTGATATTCAGCAATTAATTTTCTGTTGTTGCATCTAAGTAGATGTAAAACTCGAGCTGGGCAATGAGCAATCATACTGCTGAAAATTGAACAAGCATCTGCTCTTGTATCCATCCTGTTGCTAGGTTGTAATATCCATTTAATATGGATTTAACAGCTGAATTATTGCCATCAAACACTTCCTAAGTGCCGCAAAACTTACTGGGAACAGACAGAGCAGTTCTCACTTCACCCAGATACACTGCTCAGCCTACCTACAACTAAACTGACCTCTTAGAGTTACCTGCACTAAACTGCTACTGATATTTTCATTCCATACTTGCTGCTCTGTTTCCTTCCTATATAATTGTAGATACTGGGCAGCTGGCATCAAGCCTTCCAGGAGATTGAGGAACAATTGAAAGAGGTTCAGAGAGCCACAAAAAGGAACATTTATTAAGAAGATGGGGATAGGTTAATTGAATGTATTTTGCTTTTCAAAGAGGAAGTTGGAAGCAGAGATGATCATGGCAACTTTTGTGTTAATGCTACCTAATCTCACAACAGGGTCCTCTTCAGTCTAAAGGACAAAAGGATGAGCAATGTCCAAGGCTTTGAGTTCAAACCAGATAAATGTAGATGAGAAAGAAGACTCAAATCTCAAGCTGCAAGCCCAATCAATCCCAACAAATTACTGTTTAAAGCAGCTTCTCCTTCTTTGAAAATCCTTGAATCAATAACAGGGGTTTTTTTTACGTTTTAAGTTCCGATCTCTTTTGTTGTGGAGCTTTTTTGGTTGGTTTTTTTTGTTTTTTTTCCTCTTTAAAGATCACCTAATTTAGTCACAGCTCCTGGGCTCAAAGCTTTCTGTGAGAGTTCTATGACTTCAGTTGATAAAATAACAAAGAGTCAGATTAGTTGGTTTGGGGAAACTTAAAATGCATAAACCTGCCAACACACTGCATGTTCATTCTGGGTGGTGACAGACCCCAAGCAAGATCAGAGCCACACCTGGGAATTCACAGCAACTTTGGAAAGAAAATCCCATGTTGCAAACAAAACCTCCACAGATAAATCAGGTTTCATGTTGCAGGAAAATATACATAAAGAGTATAGACTACTATGACCAAGGTGAGTCCCAGCTCTATCAAAGACACTAAAGCCTGTCCCCAAATATGAATCAATTCAGTGTTAACACTGGTGTCATATTCACTTTTATTTTATCAGAACTAATTAGACAACCTTAGGTTGTGGTTGGACAAAATCAATGCTGTGCAAGGACAACAGAACCTTCTACACACCTCCACTTTACTGTCTGGACAATTTAAAATACAAAACAGAAAAAACCAAGCCAAACAAAAAACCCCCACACCTTTTAACAGAGTTCTACAATTTTTGAGCCTCAGTGGGGAAAACCCATGTCCCACCTATTAACCAAAGGAATCAATTGAAAACACAAAAATATTGCTTAAGCAGTATCTTTTTAACTATAATCCCAAACTCTCATGAAAGTATTATTTCCACCCTTCTGCAAAGACTGATTTCTGCAAAATCAGATATTTCCATGAAATGTCATTTGAGATGTCCCACTGCATCACAGTGTGCCAAGGGACAGTGGATCAATTGTTTTTCAGGCCAATATCCTATGTGTTTAACTCTTGAGTCAAGAGCAGAAATTAATGATTTATTTCTCTTCTAAAGCATTTATTTTCACAGTCAAGGAAATAAGATTTGTGGTGCCAAGATCCTGAAAGCGTGGTATAAATATATTTATATGTTCTTGTAATTATATTTAGAGTATATCTGAGGGATTCCAGCTCTGCAAATAAATCTCATAATTTTCCATGTTATGCAAATAACCATTCCATAGTGGGAATAAATGCTTTGTGCCACTACAGAATGCTTTTCCTCAATAGCAGTAAACTGGTCTATCAATATCAAAATCCTGTCAGGCAGCAATGGTCCAGTGCCACAAAACTGTGACAAATTGTGGCTTCCTGGGAGCCATGGCCTTGGGGCAGGAGGACAAAAGAGGAAAAAAAGAGACGGCTTAAGAACCCTGCAGCTTATTCTGCCCATTTTCCTCCTCTGTACAGTGCAAATCCACCCCAGCTCCTGAGGGAACAAGAGCAGCATCACATCTGTGGTTAAACAGAGGAGGGACAGACAAGGCTGTTTGCCTCCACCTGAGTTCTGGGGCAAGCCAGTTTGGGAAGTGTTGATTTTCTGCCATGCACTATTAATCTTAACAAATTCAGCAAGGCAACTATCAATTCGAACATATGTAACTGTGAGAAGAATTAACCCTGAGTTTAATTCCGTTCGGTGTCTTTGGTGGCATCACTTCAGCAGCACCCAGGCATCCTGCATTATTTAATTGCATTTATCCTCACAGCAACCTTGTGGAGAGGCAAACACCATTATCCCTGTGTGACAAGTGCAGATCTGAAGCACACAGAAATGGAATGCCCTGTTCAAGGTCACAGAGAAATCTGTTGCAGAATAAGCACTAAATCCCAGATTTGCTGAGTCCTTTGACAGCTCCATCCACCAGAAATACCTCCTACTGGTACTGGCAATTCTTCCTGAAAGGACAAGTAGTATTTGCCTTTTAATTACCACAAACTTTTCCTTCGTACTAAAAAGAAATCAGGCAAATCTCACAAATCAAAAGTACAATGGGAAAAAGAATCTGACCTAAAGTATTCCTCACAGGACTATAAATACAAACAAAACCGAAAAATCTTTTCTACTTTACAGAGGCAGTGTTTTCTTCTTTCAAAATATGAACTTCTTGATGGCAGCGGTGCAGCACAAAGAGATTAAACACAGCATACCTCACAAAAAGGATTTCCTCTCTTTCCTTTTTTCCTTTACACATATTTCATCTTCCCTCTCTTTGTTTCTCCTCTTCCTTTCATGAAGGAAGATAAGTCCTGGCAGTGAAGTTACAGACACCTGTTTCCCAGTTAATTGCTAGTAAAGGCATTTTTACCATTTCCCCAAGGATGGTGCAGCTCAGACTGAAAACATTTCAAATATTTCATGTTCAAATAGGTAAGCCCAGCTCTACAGCTGCTGGGACATGTTTTTCTCAGAGCTAGCCTGTCTTCAGAAGGATCTCTCTTCACAAAGTAGCGCGGGCTCAACAGAGGGTTCTGAGGAACCACATACTTTAAGGAAAAATAATGTGAATAGCAAAGAAGGTAATTGAAAAGGTAACCAGGTATGTGTGGCAGGGAAGGCAAACATACAGAGGTGAGCTGAGTTAATTTACTGAAAGGTCAGAACAGAATCAGCCTTTTGCTCTCCTTGTGCAAGCAGAAGGGGAGCAGATACCAGGAGAAATGTGCATTGCTATGCAAATAATTTGCTTTATTTACCTACCTATTTAACTACCATGAAGAACAGGCAGCTTGTACAAAAATGGCAAAGGGAGCATGGAGAGCAAAGGGGAGGTGTGAATTAGCAGATAACTGAGGAGATAGTGACTAAACACCACTTTGCCACTGTCCCTTTAGCTATTCTGAGGACATCGTTTCCCTCCCATCCTTCAATCTCCCTCCTTGTAAAATTCAGCACAATAATTATCAATGGAATCACAGCAAAATAAGGACAGCATGGCTGTGGAGCACATGGAAGCCAGCAAAGAAGCTAAGCATTGTTACTTGTGAAGGCATATCTATAGGCATCTCCCATTTCACTCTAATGGCACAGAAAAAAGAGAAGTCTGGTGGAAAACAAGTAAATCGGTGACTCCCCCTTCAATGCTGCATGATTAGTGCAATTGTACAAGCCTCCCCTACCAGCTCTTTGGATCTCAGGTCCCTCACATAAGTAGGGCCCACAAATGCTGCAATTTCACGTGGACTAGGATGGGTGAATTTCTTGACATTTACTGTGCACTACAGCCCTTCTAAAACCAGCTGAAACAGAGGTAATGCCAGCAGTGACCATGGCTTTTTGATTTTTCAAACTTCCAAAAAGTTTGCCAGTGGAGGTATGGAATCAGAGTAGGGGATTTATCATTTCTCTTAAAAAAGAAAACAAAACCTGCTTGATTTGCTATACCCCTTTTATGAATGGCTTTGAAACAGCTCACAGAACTGAGGAATCCATAAATGACAGGTTTTTAAAGTAAGAAACCCTAAAACATCCCCCACCTAGTATCTAGATTTGCTTTCATAGAAGAGCAAAGCAAATAATCTTTCCCAAGGTCGTGCCTACAAATTAAACTTGCAATTTTGAAAAATGATTAAATTCCCCAGGGGAAGAACAGAAATCTCTCCAGTGTCTGGGACATCCCTGTTAGCTCATTTCACACCACACATTTCCATTCTCTGGCACTGTGGAAAGTGCTCCCTCTCTCCACATGCTCCCAGAACTACAGATTTATGCATTTTTGGCAGGAGAGCAATTCAGAGCCAGATTTGGTAAATCTCTCCCCTGCTGTGACATTTTAGTGTCGATTCTTCTGCACGGCCTTTGCCAGTAGCTCCCAGCAGGAGACCACCCTGCTACTGTACAACGCCATGGGATGTGATTTTTATCTTAAATGGTGCAGCAGCCAGGTCATGCCGAGGTGAGAATACCTCAGTTGTTACCGCATTCATCTTGACCTTTAAGCCTCTCTTGGTGCAGAACACAGACTTTTTGTGCTCACTGAGCTTTCCTTTCCAATCAAGAGGTGAAACTTTATTGTAGAGGTTGTCTCTGTGCTTCAGTTTTTGCAAAAAGAAAACATCACATTTGCTTCTTATATTGGAGAAATATATTGGGAAAGGGCTGTCATGCTCTTTAAACATGAAATTCTTTTTGCTTCAAGTTACTGTTGCTGCTCTCCAACATCCTCATTTTCTTATGGGGTTTCTTTCCAGATTCTGCTGGAAGGATAACTGAACTGTGCTTGCAAAAATGAAAAAAAAAAAAACCCCAAACCACAAAACTTGTGTTTTGTTGGCTGGCAGCCGATGGGCAGATGTCATAGCATATTTTATCCCTTCAAAGACTAGAGAGTCTTTTAGCCATTTTTGTGTAATGCAGCTTTCTGGCTGTATGGCACAGGATGAGGGATTAGGACCACAAGAAAATCTAGGAGCATATTGGCAGTCTCAGGAAGAAATTCTGCTTTACAAGTCTGCTACTGAAGAAACAAAAAACTTCTCCAAACCCCTTCTACATCACACAGTGTTTAGAAACTTCTGAAGGGAGAGAATGGCACATCACTCCTTCAGGAGCACTGATATTCCTCATGGAAGTACCAGGGAAGCAGCCTCCAGGACATTGACTTTATTCCTTGCAATGTTATCCCTTCAATTCTGCTTCTTCCTCCACTAATTTCAGGCAAAAGCTAGGTCAGTTTAATTGTAAATTCCATAGGTAACTGATGCCACAGCTTCTCTTCACAGTGTGGATGCCCTAAAACACCCCAAAACTGAGAGAAAGGAAGGGAACTTCTACCGGGTTACTTTCAATTATTTCACCTCTAGTTTTTGTGTTGAGGCAGAGGTTTTTGTTCCTCCAAGGCCTTCACTGCTAGAATTAATTTGATGCAAATATCCATCATGTTCTCTGTATATAACCCTTCTCAATTCTGCAACTGCTACTGGGACATGCAAAAACCCCACCCAAAACAGCAGAAAAGAAGGCAGAAAAGCAACTAACAAAACATAAGAATCTGGCTGGCACCTTATTAATGCCTCCTTCAAGTAACCGAACACACATCTCAATAAATCTCATACATTCTGGAGCACAGTATTTTTCAGCCTTATTATTTCCAATATTTTGCCTGTCATTCCTGAATGGTGGCCCAGAAATAAAATCTTGTCCTTGAGAAGCAGGAAAAAGTTATTATATTTTCAGTCTGAATAACCTCCTAATATAAGCACTGAAACACTGGGAATAATGCAAACTCTCCAGTAAAATACAGTGATATAGTATACCTAGACACACCTCAGCTTAATAGGTGTTGTGCCATTAACAGTGGATTTTATGGAAGCAAGTAGATGTAAATCTGCCAGGCAGACAAAGATTTACAGTAATATCCCCTGCAGTGGACGGTTTTCATCACATTTAGGACTGTCAGGCAACTCGTGTGTTTTCCTCAGTCCCTTTAGGCATGAAGGCCTCTTCATTTTATTTGGGATGTTCACCTTCAGGAGTTCTGCACTGCCAGAGGAAGCTCTCCACTGCCCTGTCCTTGTTATGGATGGAACCCACAGCTCAGGTGACTTTTAACACATTCTCCTTTCCAAATAAGAACCTTGTGCTGGACATTAAACAGGCAAGACCCAACCTTGTGGCACACGGATTTACAAGGTTAAAGCACTTTCTGCACTACAGCGCCTGCATATTCCCAAAAGTGGAGTGAAAAAGCCCTACTTTTCTCCCAGGCCACAGCAGTGGGGTAAGGGAGCTGAAAAGGTTTTTGGCAGCTCCAAAAAGCAGCCTGGAAAGCACCTGACTGGACTCTATATTGCAATTGCTGTATTTTTAAGGGTAAATTCCATTCTGTGCCACTCTGTGAGACCGGAAATCCCATTTAATATCAACTATCTTCAAATAATTAAACTTGGTATTAAACATGACATCCTCCCTGTGTTAAATAGCTAGAAAAACCAAACCCTTAAAAGGGAAAAAACCCTGACAACACAGAATGAAGAGGTTGCATTTCCAAGAGCAATGGCCATCTTCACACTTGGGTTGTTATTCTGCTCCTTTCTTTGGGAACTGGCCTGTGCCTGCCATGCAGCCAGTCTTCATCACAGTCAGAAACAGAGGTATCTGGGACCCTACAATTTAAACTTGGTTTTATGGCAGGCAAAACTGATGTCAAAGACTAAAAAAACCCTGCTGGAGTGTGTGATTCCTTCTGCTGAGGTGAGCCGTTCACCCAAGTGCTCACACAAACTCATCAGAACTCTGGAGGATTTCTCAAGCCTGGTGAGAGACGCCTTTCTTGGGGTGACAGAGACATTTCACATGAATCAGACTGCAATTACAAAGCAAAGCTTTAATTATACCTCACTATTTCTGCTCTCTTAGCTGCCATCAGTGCTATAAAGAGCAAAATTATATGACGCACCATAGGCAACCCAACTTTTCAGTACTCGTATTCAAAAAGGTGAAGACCTCTGGCAAACAGGGCTAAACACAGAGCCTGACTGTGGTAATAACTGAGGGAAAGTATCTCTCTTCCACAAGACTCCAAATGCAGCAAATCTCAAGCCTAGAAACTCCTCAAAAGCTGAGCAATTACGGGCTTAAATCTACTTCTGATCAAGAACTTCAAAAGCACCTGGTGTCCAAAAGGCACCCTGTTATGTGCTTCCTGCAGACAGCCCCTTATCTTCTTCAATCCTAATTAATCCTTCAAGCTGCTTCATTTCCAGCTGAGAAAAAACACACCAGCAGAAATATACCCTCATCTTACAGGTTTATTCACAAAACAGCCTCTTCCCCAGCCAGCCGGCGCCACGCTATTCCTACAAACTCAGTTTTGGCACAAAAGCCCGTAAATAACTCACTAGCAACAGATCCTAAATACTGCCTACCAATTACCAGTGAGACATAGAGTACATTCAATGGCATCCCGTGGTACTGAAAGTAATAACTGCAATTTCCATGTGAAAACTATCTGCAAGATAAATTCTAATACACGGAGGCAGCAACATTTAAACTAAATTAAAACGCTCTGCAGTTTTACTTTTCGCCACAAACGCTTTAATGTGCCTTCCATTTAAAGGCTTTTCCTCTATTAAAGGTTCACCATTTCAAATCCTGCTTTGACCACAGCCTGCCAGGTATCTCCTGTCACCTTCACAGTGTGTCCCGAAGTTATTAAGCCAGGACTTACAGACTGCAAGAGCAGAAGAGGTCATTACAATCTTTAATCTTACTCTCTGCATAAGATGAATAAAGACAATAAATGACAGCAGCTCTGCCTCATCTTTAGAATTGGTTAGTTCCAGTAGTTAACTACATTTACAATTAAAAGTCGGTTTTTTATTTTGATTTTTGTAACTGTCTTAATTGCACTGCTTGAATCTTGTAATGCCTTTGTCATCCAACAGGCCTCCAGAGACAGACAGCTTCCTTTTATATCCTCAGCAGCTTTGCTTCCTCTTCCTCCCCTGAAAATAGTTTTATGGCAATGTTTACAATGAGAATGCTTTGAATTATCTTTTTGTTTCATCTATAGTGAATAACAATTATTCAATTAATACTTTGTCCAAAAAATTCACAATTACACACACACAGAAATTAGATTGATACCCTAACCATGACTCCCCTCCTACCTATATTTTAAAAATGTGTTTGGACAAATGGTTTGCGATTCCTGTTACAACCTGGAAGGAATTATTCAATCAAAGTCTCCCTGTTTTTTCTTGCTTCAGGCCCACAGTTCCAAATGCAGTGTCAGATGTGCTAGAAAATAACTGTATAGAATTTGATATTTCCTAGAGTAGTGAAATTAATTACAAAAGGAAAAATTTTTTGACACGTGCCTATATGAAAGACACAATTGGGGTCACATACCCAAATCAATGAAAAAAATACATGACTACTCAAAGTCAGTCACTCAAACATCGATATTCCATAAATATTGTTACATGATATGTCAATTCTTCAGTATTTTTCCTGGGATGCTGCTTTAAGCCTCCTGATAGAATATTTTTGTAATTTGGGCCATTTTATTGCTAGGAGATGGACCCAAAAATATGAAAACTCTCCAGTAACTTTGTGCTTTCCTCAACAGCAACACTGAAACTGCCAGATCCACCCATAATTAAGGTAAAGTCCCAGTGGGATGAAAGGGAAGTTAGCATTTTCTGAACCATTTGTACATTTTCCCCACATTTTGAATATTAGTTTATAAATTCATTTGAAATGCGTGCACTGCACATTCTGCTCATGATTCAGCTTCGCATACCTGCAATCTTTCATATGACCCTGCCTGGCTTCCCATGCAATCTGTAGGAGTGGAAGCCCCTCAACTCTGTATATTTATTTTCAGAATCTGTTCCTGTATGTATTGTAGTCAAGTAACAATTTCCTCCACTTCAATGTGCTTAAACTACTTTCCTCACTGGTCTGAAAAACTCCTCCAAGATTTAGGGGAAGGAAAGCAGGGACAAGAGAATCATAGGAAAAAAAACAAACAACCAAACAGGAAAAAAATCCTTTCTACTCCTCTGCTCACAGAAATAAAAGTTGTCACTCTCTGAACTTGGCCAAAAAACTTCCTTAAGGAATTTTCTTCTGTGATTCCACCCCCTGGAGCATAAATTACAGAATAAATACAGGGCAGCTGCGGGGATTCAGCATCATTTGTTGTGCTGGCTGGGTGTCTCCATCCCTGGAAAGCTCCAGTAGCTCACGGCTGTGCCCAGGGCCCCTCAGGAACTGCAATTTCACAGTTTGATTCCCAGCACTGCCTTGCGGGGCTGCTGCCCTAATGAGTTTCTGGAGCTTCACACACCCTGGGAAAGGCTCTCTCTGCTGTAGCTCCCCAACAGGTAATGCAGGAAACATTAGTGCAAAACGTAGTTAAGGCAAAGCACATGAACACTGAGGGCAGGAGGAAACACTCTGAGTGCTTTGGCAGAGGTAGATTTGTCTTTTTTTTCCTTGCTGCACTGTCATTGTCTTCTTCTCCTCTGCATTTTTATTTCAGAGCACTGCCATGGCTGCTCCTACCCAGCTGAAGTGCAGGGATCACTTGGGGAGCTGGGGAACTTTGTCTTTTTACGTGGGTCACGAGTGCTAATTGCAAAGCGTGACTTGATGCGCTGGGAAGAGCAAGGAAATTGAAAGAACTGGGAATAACTCAACCAGGAACATTCAGCTGAGGGAAAAAAGAAACAATTTCACGCACACAAGCTTTACAATAACTATGAATTCTTTCGTATTTCTTTTCAAAGCACTACAAACTATTTTCACAAGTGCCTTTTGGTCAAAGAAAGAAGCTTCATACCTGGTGTAAGCCCTTTAGTAAGTGCTCATCTTTTACTGTTCACAAAACTGCATGGACATTCAAGAGACATCTTAATAAAGTAGGGATTTATGAAGTCATCTTTCAGCCACTAAAATCTCAAGAGCATTCATCCAGGACAATGACATTTTTATGTAGCCAGCAGTGAGATTATGGCTGTATGCTTGGCTTCAAATCTTTCATTTTAAAATAAAATAATTTTTTTTTTAAACCCCAAACCTATGGATGAGCATAAGGAAGATGGTGGGTGGCCATTTCATTCCTACTTTGAGATTTGCTGTTTCAAAAGCACTTTCATTATGTAAGAGAAATACCGAACACAACAACAAATCCAATAAAATTTAAGAGACCAGTTTAAACAGTGCCCCAGTGTGTTTTAGAGAGCAAAAGGACACAGAACAACTTACTATTGTACAGGTATTTGCTGAGTGAACTGTGTCTCATCACCCAGCTTGCAAATAAAGATATTTACAGTGTTGGCATCAGTACTGATCTTTTAGGGAGACAACGCATACCCAGCAACAATTTCAACCTCAGGTGACTGATCTCCACCCTTTGGATGATACAGCCACACTTCATCCACTTCCCTGTCTGCTCTTCCAGCCTGTGTCTCACCAAATTAGCTACAACTGGAGACCCTCTCATTTCCTTCTGGAAAACAACCAAGTTCTTTGGGAAGTGAAGTGAAGTGTGGCTGTCTTTACGTTGCTCTCCAATTTGATGAAGCAGAAGAGGTCAAGGGAGGCAATTAAGAATGAATAAACTTCTTCACTTAGCCAGAAAAGCAATCACATTTATTTCTCCCTGAATTTGTCACGAAGAAGATCCAGAGGGCCTGAAGCCAGCGCTGCCACTTTAAAAGCATTAGTGTGCCAAAATAAAGGCACGAAGAGCTTCCTAAGGGATATATTAGGGTCTTGTTCAAAACCTGGATTTCTGTTGCTCTGCTTCTTCAAAGGTTCATCTCTTTCCCACTCCAAAAAAAGCATCAGATTTGGGATTGAAAACAGAAGGAACAGCACTGGGGCAGGGGGAAAAATGGGGAAGAAAATTATTAAAATTAGAGCTGTCCTCCCACTACACACAGGTAACACTCTGACAGCTTCTCCAGCTATATTGTCATATAAAAAGCACTCTGAATTAACTTCAGACCGTTTTAATTTCTGATTTCAAATTAAAGCTCTTCTAAATGCCCACCCACTTTAAGAAAGACAATTTAATTAATTCCCTGAAGATATATTTGAAAAGACATGAGAGCCATCTCCTTAAGGAGAGGTAATAAGTGCTCTACCCAAAATGGGAGACTACAGGAAAAACCCACAAAGGATGTTAAAGCCTATTTTGTGGCTACTTTGTGTCATTTGAAGTAGACAAAGCATCTAAGAATGAAACAGTCCTATCAGCTTTAAAGGGTGCTAAAAGATCACAGTTAACATCACTTCTGACTCCTTCATTGACTCTGAAAATCACAGTTCTAGTCATGGCAAAATTTTTAACAATTTTGCCGGCTTCGTGGGGAAGATGGCTTGCTTTAGCAGGAACTAGACAGAAGTTTCAGTAAAGATGGTATAAAAAGAGGCCAAATGTAGAAATCTCCAGGCATCTGGACACCTTCAGCACATCCCTTGCTTTTGAAGATGTCATTTACCAAAACAGTCTGGACATCAATCTTGAGCATAAGAAACCGCACACACCTAACTCGGGGCACTCACACTTTGCAGTTCACTATTCTTCCATTTTTCACATCTGATCTGGATTTTGCTACTCCAGAACCATCAAAGCATCTCATTAAATATTCAAAGGATCACTAAGCCATCAGTCTACAGAAGAAGCCAAAACTGCATTTACTTTCTTTTCTTTAATCTCCCAGACCTTAATTGCCATATTGACAAAAAAGAAACAGTTGTTTACCTTCTAAAGTCTCAGGAGTGCCTGCCAAATTAATCCTTTTAAGCAGTGTTTCTTCAGCTCCAGAAACAAGTAAGCAGCATGCAAAACAGCGAGATACTCCCCTAAGAGGCAGTAAACACACACACAGCTTCAAAATTAACCTTGGCTGTTATAACTTGTCACAGATTTCTTCTTTCCTGTTTCATACATTCCAGAGGTTTCAAAAGGTGGGTTGCTTCTCAGAGCAATCAGGAGACTTTGAAACTTATGCAAAAGAGGTTTTATCACCTAGATACGTGCAGGGGCCAAAACACAAAGTGGTGAAGCAGTTATCTAAAGAATGAGCTCATAGAATCCTAATGCACAAAGAGAGCAAAATTATTTTGTGTTAGACTCCTGACAAATATGAAAACCAGCTGCACATTGCAAAGGCTGTGAAACAGGGAATAGAACTAATGAAATCTGTGATGCTGTGTCCTAAAATTAGCCAGTATCATACATTTTAGAGCACCAATAGTTTTCCTCTCCCAGACTGAATTATCACCCACTCTGCAGCTAAATTCACAGGAGCTGGAAGTTTCTATATAAACTGACTCTTGTCTTACAACAGAAACATTAAAGAAAGTATTTCTTCCTGTTAGATGATGCTTAAAATCCAGTTTGCAGAGAAAATTAAATTTATTGCAAAAGTGAAGGCAAGTGCTTCATGTTTCAGTACCAAACTGGAAGAGCGCTGATGGGCTTTAGTTACAATCCCCAATAAACTGAAATACCCTGAATGATCTGGAACTGTTATCCACACATTGCCCTCAGCCTGCCCTGAGGTAAACTAGGTTCTCCTGGGAGAGTCTCTCCCATTTTGTCTGCAGCAGGAAATACACCCAAAATACTGAACTGAAGCAGCTGGTTAATGGCAGGAAATTTAAATCAAGGAGCTGCATGTTTAGATGCAATCCAGCACACAGGATATATGATTGCAACTTTTTTTTGGTATCTGAAGCATTCCCCTTGTTTTTAAGGATCTCAGAGCCTTTATGTGATCCCCTACTGCCACCTCTAAATTTCATTGACTCACGGTTGTTCTTCCCAGCATTATTTTAGTCTAAGAATTTGAAGAGTTTGTTTGCAATAAGGAGGCTGTAATCAAGCCAAAATAAAACCTAATTTGAGAGTAAATTTATGAGAAATTACACATTGGTGCTACCTAGGTTCTGAGCAAGATCAATGGGAGTAAAAGGGTGCCACTGATATCTTTTATATATATATATTTCCTATATATCTCTTCAGGCAAGTATAATACAGATGGTTGCTCTCATCTTACTGTTTAGGTAGAGTGGCAAGCAACAGGAATATTTTCATTTCGCCAATTCATTATGTCACATCCCAAGATTATTAAAAGAAAAATAAGCAGGTTTGGAAAAACAAATTAGGAGAGCATTCCACTTCAGAGCTGCTTTCCAGCCATTAATTGATCATTCGATTGTGAAAAAGTGTGTCTTTTTTACCCCACTGCCCAAGACTGATCTTTACTTGAGGGATAATCTGTCTGCTGGCAAAGAATAGCACTGGTCCCATTCCTTTTACTTTGGAGGACCAATGTTTACAAGGAGAACGTCTAACTCTATTAATATAAAAATATCAGCAGTAGCCAAAAGCCCATATTCTTGAAATATCTGTAGCAGCAAATAGGTTGAATATTGAGCAGTAATGAAGAAAAAAAAAAAAATGTAACACTCTTGAGTGAGGACAGGCACCAGAGGGATGGTACAATTTCCCTCCTGTGTTCAGTCTGTATGGACTTCTGCAGCTCCAGAGTGCACACAGCTATTTGCATTCTAACCCAGCAAGCAATAGGCTAAAAATAGTGCTGAAAATCCACTCTGTGGATACTGAGCAGTGCTCTCGGAACTTTACATTTAAGCCCATTTTTTCCCTAGCAATTATAGGCAGTGTCGCAGAAAAGGAACCCAGGGCTTATCACACTTTGCAGAGGAGATGTTCCCATTTGCAAGGGAAACCATGTGCTTATAATTCATATTAATGCACCTGCATGCCTGTGCATGCTCTCTTCAGGTTCCTAGGAGCCTTTCTGCCTTGATGTCTATCCCTTTGCCACAGCTGGAAATAAAATAATATACAGAAAGTGGAGCTCCATTTCCTTTTCAGATAGCACCAGTGAGGACTGTCCCAGGCACTACAAACTTTTAAATTTGATCCCTGGTACCACAACCCCTGCTCTGCACAGCCCACTGTGCTACATATGCCCTGAGAATCTGGTTTAGATGTGTACTGAAAAATTGCAGACCGGAATGCAAGGTGTAAATCACCAGAAGATGAGATCAGATTGGTAAAATGCTGCTAGTACTGAAAAATCTACCAGAAAGCAAGATGACCACTAGTGACACCAACCAGAACAGAGGACTGCCCTGACAGTGAGCTTTTCAGATAGCTGCTGTTCATTAAAACATTTGCATTTTAATGTGCAGGGCAAACAGTAGCTAGAGCACGCTGTAGCATAGCAATTATTGCTAGGTTACCTGACAAAACCCAGAAATATTCCCTCATTCATGTTTCCTTTTCACTGGATCCCACTGGCCTCTGAAAATAGGCTGATCTCCCCTCCAGGTTTTGAAACAAGAGCCCTTTTTAAGGAGATCAAGATCCATGTCACAACAGGCCACTGGCATCTCCTATCACACAAAGAGAGGAACAAAACCCTGAAGATACCTTCAACACAGCTCTTCAGCAACAGAGCCACGGTTAAAAGTGTGGATCCTGGAGAGAGTTGGTCTCTTTCACCAGCAGCCTTTGTTTCTAATTACTGAGAGGGAAAAAAAATACACGTAAGAAAAAAACCAGTTTTTAAGGACAGATTCCCACTCAGCTTTTCAAAAAGAAGTTGTCTCCTTGGAGGCTTTGGGGTTTAACTTAAAACCCAAGTTTTAATTTCCCCCAAAAAATATGCTCAGATCCTAGACGCCACATACCCCCCAGCTCTCACTGTCTTTCCTACAGAAGAAGAAAAGCAGAAAACCCTCAGAGCAGGAGTATCTTGGGTTGTGCCATAAAGAACACTAAAATTGAAGTCTGCAATACATGGGAGATTCAAACAACACATGAAATATCATTCCTTTGTTTTCTGCGTGCTCCGAAGTTACACCTCCAGGATTTTTGCGACAGGTAGACAGTTAGCTTCCTTTAATCTCCACTTAGATTTGTACCTCACTATTTTCTCCAAAGTTTTGCCCTACTTTTAGTGATAGCAGGGCAAAAACACACAGAGAGAATAAACAAACTGTCTCTCCTTGAATCTCTTGAAAAGGAGTCATGTCCCAGCTGCGATGCAGGTACACAAGACTTAGAGAGGAAGGGAGGGAGGGAGTCAAGCTCAACAGATAGAAAACCTGAAATCACTCCTTGTGAGACTGAATCAGAAATCCTGACCATGAAGGAAAACTAGAAATTTCCCCATAAAAGAAACATTAAGATGAAAGAGGGCATGGCTATGCAAATTAAGAGTTGCATAACTGATTTCCTCAAAAGTAAAAAGTCCTCAAATGCTCAGTCAGCATGTGCAGACTTGAGGTTCTGTAACTGTACTAAAATCATCACTCTAAAGAGACCACACAGAACACTTTTCAGAGTGGCTTGTCTTATTTCACCAATATTGACTAAAACAATTAAAATCTTCATTATTGTACAGGCACACAGCTACTCCTACAAATCTGAGATTGTCAAAACTCTGTTTGATTCTCTCATCTATCATCACCTGCTGACCTTTGGAAAGGCAAATGTGCACCATGCAATGATGTTACTTTGAATCTGCCTCTCTAGAAACTGTTGCTATACAACAATTTAATGTAAAATATATCATAGTTTTTGGTGGCCTTTTATTCCTCTGTCCACATAGTTCACAAGTCACCTTTCAAGTGGTCAGAAACATACTCTGCCTATGTTTTGATCAAAAAAGGAGCTAAGAAATGCCTTTTTTTTTTAAAGCATGATAGCATTTGTATAAACATTCCCAACAAAAGTTTCTCTGAAAACCAGAATAATGAAAAAGAGAAAAGCTATAAACACTCCAACAGCATGTATATCACTAATGCTTCCCTGTGTCCTTTTAAAGATTTATTGTCTTTGAAGATGCTGCCTCTCAACAGTTCACCACAGCAAGGCTGTATAATGCTGACAACCCAGGCAAGGCTCACAGGAGAAATAAATGAGGGCTCCTGAAACAGTTGACATGAATCAAGTTTCCCTTGACTTTACAGTCCCTCCCTCCAAGTCCTTATTTCTGCACCAGGAAGCAGTGAGAGGTTGGAACACGTTATGGGAAATGTTATTTAAAAGCAAAGTCCTGCTGCAGTACGCCTCTTTTTAAAAGGATAATCTTAATTTTGATAGATTTTTATATTTCAAGCTATTAAAATTGCTGGAATTCAGACAGCTTGTAACATTGCTACAAAAATCACTTTCTGCTGAAAACACATTGTGGAGTTGGTCCCACTGGAACTGGACCAGCTGCCAGCAGGGCATTTCTTTTTCCGTCTAGGAAGTGGTATTTGCATTCCTTGTTCCAAAACATGCCAAAATCCCAACCAGACCTCCATGGGGGCTAGAGTGCATTTCTAGTGCTTCAAAATCTGGCTGACTTTGGCCTAAAATATTCAAGGTATTGGGGTAAGAAGTGAAAAATGAAGCAAAGGGAGACAGACATACTAACTCAGCCTACATCCCACACATGGAACTTCCAGGCAAGATTTTTGCTCCTCCAGGCTTTTTTTTGCTCCATGTGTTCCACAAAAGTCAGAATGGAAGAACTCCCTCCTAATAGAATAAAAATATTGTCTACTTTGTAATATCTCTCCCCTGCTTCATTGCTGCACTAAGAACACCAGAATAGGGCTTTTTGCTAGCAGTGAGGCAAGCAAACAAATTAAAAACCAGCAAAGAGTTCCCCATGAAGTGGAATAATTAAGGAGAGCATTAATGAGGAGAAAAATAAAAATCCATGGATACAGCCTTGCTTACAACTGCCTACACGTTTTTGAAAAGAATATCCCTAGTTTATCTTATCTTCATGTAAAAATGTTTTACACTTCCTACAAGCAAAAAACTAACATAGAAGAGCTGTTATACCTCTGAAGCCTTCAGTTCACGTAGCCATGCCCTTAAACACATTTCAGCGTTACTGTCACCATCCAAGGCAGCACAGCATTGCAAAATTTCTCTGACTGTAATTAAACAGCTCATTTCCTTTTATTTAATCCTGAAAAGCAATAAGATGTTATTAGCAGGTGGAAGTTTTAATGCCAGTTGATTAGTAGCACTGACTCGGTGCCTGCTGATAGTTACTGTGAAGGCCAAAAGGTTAACAAGACTTGGCTGGGATGCAGCAGCTTGCCAGGTGTTTTCCTTGTGGCTGATGGAGCAAAGCCAATTGAAATTATCAGGTTTTAAAACTAGCCACTAGCAACTCTTCCTTGCAACATGGAAACTTGATTTTCCTTAAATAAAAAATAAAAAAAAATAATTTTTTCTGCCACATAATTTGTAATAATTAGATCCAGTAGCAGCCAGCTTCCTCTTTGATTTCAACAGCTTCCTCACAAAATAGGAGTACAAGGAGAGTGTAGCACTTTAAAGTAATAAGGATCTGTTCAACAAGATGAAGTTTCACAGCTTTCTGGATTCTGTAAACAATATTTAAGGCACAGAACAGGTGTTAAATTTTTTCTGGAGCAGTTTTAATTACCTAATTCATATCTGTAGAGTTGTAATAAAATAACAAAAATATGATTAAATATGAGGCAAGCAGCATGCACGGATAATAAAAGAAATGCACACTGTGGTTTTGGACTGAATACACAGGTATTTGGTCCAAAATAAAGCAGATGGCAAAACAAACACATAAACATCCACTTTATCTTGCTGTTCCTGTGGTTCTCTGATTGCTTTTATTTATTTTGGGTATTTCAGCACATATGTAAAATTAGGCAGATGAAAGACAGAGGTGAGGAATTCATGTTCCCCAAATGCATTGTCAGAGGGAAAAAAAGACAAAACAAATTGTCTTATGCACAGCAGTGTCCTGAAAAACACATCCATCAAACCCAAGTAAAACGTATTAATTGAGTATACAGGTTATTCCATTGTACTTTTTCCAATTTAGGGTTAGACCTTAACCAGAGTGTTCACCAAAGACTCCAATCTTTTAGGATTGTCCTTTTGAACATGTATTTGTCTCTACAATTATTTCAAAGGCTCCCAAAGGCCAGAGTGAAGTGTTCACGACACTGTCACCAAAAGCAGCTTTGGCAAAGCCAGGATTTTACAATCGGATTGCTAATTCCAAATAGAAGAACCACTGCGGGCAGGGAGAGCAGGGGGATTTCTGTCCAACTGAAACATTTGAAAACTATTTTCCAGATGAATTCTGCTTCCCAAGGAGCTTGTATCTTTGGGGGCTTGTCCTGTTGGAGTCACAAAGCATTTCAGGCAATTTATTTGAAAATCGTTTTATTAAACAGTTCAGCCTCATTCCCTGCCTGTCCATTGTACTGCATCTTCTGTTCAGAGCCCTATCATTCTCACAGTGCTGCTAATGACAACAAAAAGCTCTGTTTCTTGTGGAAACTTCAGAAAGATGAAGCTGAAGTATCCTGTGAGCACAAGAGCCACATTAGGACAAACCTTGGAGTATATAATTGTGATGTGAAGACAACAACTTCTCCGGGCAATTTTTTCCAGCGTTTGTCCCTCTTCCTGGTGGAAAAACAAATTAAATCCTTAATATGAAGCTTGAATTTTCCACAGTCCAACCACTGTCCATTGTCTCTCGTCCTGTCACTGTGCCCCTCTTAAAAAGCCCAGCAGTCCTGATGGCTTCCATCCACTTTATCACTTTGTGCAGTCCGTATCTCACCAGCTGAGCTGCAACCACACCACCACCAGAGATTGTGCCAAAGGGCCTGCTAATGTCAAGGCAAACAACACAAGCACTCCTCTCATCCTAGAAGGCACTCAGGGAATGCCTTTTTTGCCCTGGATAAATCTGCACTGGCTCTTTCCAGTGACCTTCTTCACGTGTCTGGAAACGGAGGATTTGCTCCATAACCTACCCAGGGCCTGAAGTGAAGCTGAGGAGAGGTAAATTCCTCCTAAATGCTTAACTCAGCCCTGAAATCAGTAAAGATTTTTGCAAGGTTTCCCTCTGTTTCGCAAATGTAAACAAGGCCCAGTTCATTGCCATGATAATTACCATCATATATCCGTCTTCTGGAGGAACCTCTATATTCCTCAGTAAGCAACTTTTTGCTGTTAAATTGTTTGAAATCCAGCAGCAGCATTATACAGTGCATTTTTATTAGCACATTAGCCAAGAAATGACTCAAGAACATAACAGCTCTTCTGAAGTAGATTTAAATTATCATCAATCATTCAATAAACTCTAACAGAATTTCCCCTTCCTGCACATTCTGTCAAACAGCACTGCATGTTTTCCTGACTAAGACTTATGGTGGCCAAAAGCATCTCTGAGAAGACTACACTGTCAAACTTGGACATGGCTGATATGGCACGTGTTTTAAAAGGCAAAATTGTTTTTGGAGTTTATCCCCCTCTCCCATTATTTCATTTTTCTTCAACACTGCATTCTTCACAAGAACAGCATATCATCATTTTTCATATTTTGACATATTGCTCAAGTGATCACAGCAACCAGTTTTAGCAATTTACTGGCATATCTATTTCTTTTTCTCAGTGTTCCTTTGTGTTCCTCTGCTCAGTTTCTTCCATGGTGTTTTGCTTTTCACCTTAATGCAATCCAGCCCTATAACAGCCTTGTATTCATATACAAATTTGGTGTGAGCTGCCCAGGAATTCAGCTGGTTGTGCAGCAATCCTACAGTCACTTGGTAGAGACACAGCACTTTTCCCTAGTTAATCCAGAAAGATTTCTGACCCTGTAAAACGATTAAGATCCAAAGAAGAGTACAATATGGATTGCAACATCCTCACTGCAGGTAGGTGTTAAAGTGGCCAAGGCTGTACCTATTCTGCAGCTGAGCAGAGGGCACTGCAGTCCAAGTGTGAGGCCTCTGACAAACGCCACCCAAATTTAAATTAATTCTATCTGATCCTGATGAAATGTGGAGTCAGGACAAACGCAGTAATCCTGTACTCACTCCAATTACTGTGTCATTTCAGAGCAAGGTACAGCCTTCTTTCTGCCTCTTCATGTGAAAATAAAATTAAACCATTTATCATTTGGAATTATCCACTGTCTTATCAGAACTTGCAGTTTATAGTACATATGCCTCACTTTCCCTTGGCATTTAAATTTAGCACATGGACATTTTTTTATTAGACAATAATCAGCCAATGCTTTCAGCTTAGTAAAAGCTCACAAAGTAACATGTTAGATAATATGGCACAAGTCATCCAGGCTAGAAGAATGCTTTCCAAAAAGTAATTATGTATTTATATCCTTTGGCTAAAAGATGTCCAACTAGTACTGTTAAGATCTATCACAGGACACTGGTGTATGGGATTCTGAGAATGTGGCCTAGGAGGCCAAATTTTCTTTTAACATATATGTTAGCACCTTCATATGCATGGGCATATATGCACAGAGCTTACCTATGGCATAAAAAATACTTTCATTTAAAATACTTTATTAAGATGTGTTCCTTTTCATCTTTCTCTTTTTTTTTTTTTTTTTGTAACATGTCTGTAACACTGTACAATCAGAGTGTGACTTTCAAGAACAGTCAAGGAAATGCTCTGCTCCTTTTGAAACAAGAGGTCTGAGTTTGCTTTCACTAAAAATTTGTGGCACTGGGCTCCAGAGAAAATAGTTAGAACAAGCAGGTAAGTGATTTAAAATCTCTCCCCTGAAGGACACAGGGAACCATGAACGGTGACAAGAATGGATCTGTTTAAAAATAAATAAATATATAAAAATACGTATTTCCAGACAAAACCAACTACAATTTTGAAAACATTACAAAGTGAGAAATGGCAGGGAATGTAACAGATTCAACACAGTTGGATCCAAGTAAAGAATCTGACAATATTCAAAGACAGCTTCACAAACATCTTGCAGAGAAGAATTCACCAAAGTAAGCTTGAACATGGATGCCAAGGTACAGAAAGCCAACTAAAATCATTTGGTCCAAAGGTAGTAACAAAGTGTCATGGGGAATTTCCTGGACAGCTCCCTTTTTCCAATATTTTCCAAGCTTTGCCAGCAAAAACCTGAGGTTTAAGAGTTTATTTGACAGCACAGGTAAAGAAGATGAAAGTAGAAAGGGATGAGCAAAATCTAGAAAAAACATGGGAGATCAACCATGCAAGAAAATTAAGCAGCACCCAGGTTTTGTGAAGCTCTGTAAAGATGCAACTGTCATTTATATCCTTCTGCTCCTTGTCTCCTTCCACTGGTACAGCTTGCCTTTTAGACAGCCTTGTCTCTGGAACAAGGCTTGTTATTTTGCGGTGTGTTTTATTCAGTTTCCAGCAAAATTGGTCCCTGAATGGATGAGATTCCTCACGGTATTACTTCAATATAAATGTTAAACAACAATATTATTGTTATGCTATATAGCTGATCCACATCAAGGGATTTGGAGTTGATTCATTCATCATTGTCAGGCAGGCAGTTTAAATTCCATTCGAGCCCATATGCAGCAGCCCAAGAATAATGTGATCACTTTTTAAGGATGTGAAAGGAAAAAGGGTCTTGGGAACAATTCAGAATGAAGGAAGCTCACTTAAAATCTGCAGTCAAACTAGGGCTCTACATCTTAATCCCAATTACTGTCCCTTGTTGGCTGCATCTCTGTGTTGGACTGCAGCTCCAAAGACTTGTCTGCAGGGCACTCCTCAAGCTGGAGTATGAGTGAAACACTGGGAAAAGATTACCCTGTGCTCCTCTGGACCTTCTGCCACATGCCAAAGTCATGATGCCATGGACTGGTTTCAGCTAAACGAGATGAAAATTGTTCCCAAAGGGACACAGTGCCTGCTGCCACAGTGGTCAGTGAGATTTTGTAGGCATCTGGCACTTGGAGAAGTCAGGTGTTGGATTTTTGGGTTCTTCCCAGGATGGTGCTGAGACCTTCCTTGACTTGAACTCAGTGACAGCCAGCAGGGCAACACAGCAAGAGAAGTACTGCCTGGCCAGAAAGGACATCAGGAAGCAATATCTAGTTCAAGCATATTTGTCTGGGAAACAAAGTATTGAGCTCTCCAGTGGACTCCCTGATTCCTCAGCCATTCAGCAGATTGAGACTGAAAGGTTTCATAAAGCATTTCCTAGAGACCACAGAATTTGTTTGGTGTATGGATGCTTCTTTCTACACTCACATTAAAGCTTCAGTGCCTTTCTACCCTCAGCACTCAATTTTGTCCCCTGAAAGGACATGTAGACCTAAACTTTTCTTCTGCTTGATACCATTTCCATTTAATCTTTCAGGAAGCCCTTCTGCTTTACCCAGTCACCATATTCCATCTGAAACGGCATCTCTGCCATCAAAATCAAACTGCATTAGGCTTCAACACAACCACCAGGCCTAAAATTGAATTAAAGTTTACAGATAATCTGAAAGCAAGAACACTGAGTTTTATCTGGCTCCAATTTCACTCAAGGCCTAGTACTTACTCTTACTTATCATGGCATGCAAGCAACACAAAGCAAAGCTCAGAATTTATTACCCAATAACAAGTGCCACAGTGAAGCTTAATTCCTCTCCTTGACAGCATACTTCAAAATGGGTACCAGAAATAAGCAATTTGGGAATTATCTTTTTTTTTTTAATACAAATTAGTGGAGTATCTTAGTATGGCAGTCAGGGACTAAAGGCAATTTAATTGGATGAAATATAAAAACAAGGTCCTGACTCTCCATGTTCAGTGAAAAACCCAAGGGATTCTTGTGAGTTTGAGCATTCTGCCTGTATTTTCTGTAAATGCCAAATGGGATTAAATTCTGAATATCATGTTGCACCAAGGGAAGGTTTAGATTGGGTATTAGGGAAAATTTCTTCATGGAAAGGGCTGTTAGGCACTTGAAGTGGCTGCCTGTGTGAGTCACGATCCCTGGAGATTTTTAAGGATGTGTAGATGAAGGGCTCAAGGGTATAATTTATTGGTGGACTCAGAAGTTTAGACTTGATCTTAAAAAACTTTTCCACCATATTTTATTATTGTATTTGACTTGTACTGTACTTCTCATTTGGAAAATTTTGTATTCCAGGTCAAAAAAGTATCTGTGAAAAGCAGGTGGATTGCTTATGAAATTCTTCACAAGGAAAAGCATAACAAATACAGCTTAAGATACCACTAAGCATTAATAGTGATAGTGAACTATAAAAAATAAAGTTAGGATAGGTACATCTAAAAGCATGATTCCAAGAGGAAGTATTTTCTCTGTATGGTGCAATGAATTTGATGCAATAAAGCAGATTTGCCTCTTTAAAAAATTAAATAAGATTTTTTCTCTCTCTACAGGAACAGTTTCATCTCCTTTTTTTTTTTTTCCATTTTACCTAACAGCTGTGGGGTCAAAAAAACATTCCCCATAGAAAAATATTTTCTTTTATTTCTAAATGCTGTGCTTTCTCACCAGTTACCTTCACTTAGGAAAGAGCAGCAGCTGAGCACTCAGCAGTCCCTGAACACCTGCGTCTTCCCCATTGCGTGCTGGGGTACCCACGGGCAGGAAAACAGCCCTCTCAATGCCTGACTGATGCACTCAGCTTGAAAGAGACATGGCTATTGTCACTGACCTCTGGAATGTTTGCCAGCAATGGGGGCAGCAGGAGGAGAGCAGAGAAAAGGGCAAGGAGAGGGGGAGAGAGGGAGGCAGAACACGCTGTGCTGTTGCTGCGTCACAAGAATTGCAACTGCGCTCTGTTTGTTTACTAACAAAGATGTCAAATGCTTGCTTCATGCTTGGGAATTTTCATATTCCATTCAGGGATGTGGCTGCACTATGTCTTATGGTTGAGGACCTTCCTGAGGGCTTAGGGGTGCAAGTTTTCCTTTTCTCTTTTTCCTTTTTTATTTTGCCTTTAATTTTGCTGACTTTATGTCTAGAACCAGAAGTCTAGAACCCACAAAATTATTCTTGAAAACGGCAGAATAATCTTTCAAAGTAGCCCGAGAGACTTCTCCTGAGAGCTACACACAACCTTTGCATGTTTCTGATGGCAACAGGGAATCCAAGCCTGCCCAAGACAGGCAGTGGTGCTGGGGATATCATCCTTCCTCTCCACTGCAAGGAGTGAACTGGAAGTGAAGGAGTTCAATATTTCTGCTGAGGCACACATTTAGGGAAAGGGTTGTAAAGCTATTGGGTGATGAGGGAAGGTGGAGAACAACAGTAGCAAGATAATCAACTCTCAGCAGTTAACCTAACTTTGAAAATCTCCATCTAAATCTTTCTTCAGATTCATGTGTCCTTCCTTATCTTTTTTTTCCATCCAGGTACCACTTACTACACAGAAACTCTGAATGGAAAAAGGAGTCCCTTTCGGAAAAAGGAGTTGCTTTGGAGTCAGTACTGCAAATATCCTGACAACTGTTTTCCTTTTATTTTCCTTAGTGTTTGCATTAGAGTTTACTCTAATGGCTAAGGGATTCTAAAAGGCTGCAGGGATTTCTAGAGCTTCTGCATTTACTTCCTACATCTCCATGGGTGTTTGGTCTTTAATTCAAATGCTGCATGTGTTTATGCAGCATTGCTGTGTAGGCTACTTCTCTTTAGCAGTATCATTAGAATTAATATGGAATATACTTCCACATTTTCTATTCAACTGGGAATTCTCTTTTATGCAAATTATTCTTTAAAAAAAAGGATATTAACTAGTGAGAGCTATGATACTAACAAGGTTTCGCTGTTTTGTTAGTAATTATAGATAGTGGAAATAAATGCAGGATGCAGGAATTAACACTACTGAAGTTGTAATAAACAAAGCATAAATGTCATAATAACTTCTGAGGCTGATTTTTGTTAATGACTATTTGACTTAGTGGTAACACACCAGATCACTTTGATCTTATAGCACACTTAGATGGTTTCACCAGGCATCATCTTGATCACTGAGGAGGCAAAGAACATTATTTACTACCAGACCATTTATATATATGTATAAAAGTCTCCCCACTACACATCTCACAATGAAAATAAAACACATTATGTTTTCAGGATTTAGAAGAGAAATAACAAGAGTTTCTTGATTCCTACAGGTTTACTGATCCTTTGAAGAGAAACCCAAAACAAATCAGAGAAACAAAAGTTTTCTTCCTACCAGCCCTTTTTAAAGGCCAACTTTATTTTTTTGCCAGAGATGCTTTTTGCTCCTGCTTCAGACAGGTTTTGTTCTTCTAATTTTTTTTCAGTGTTTATTTTTTAAGCTTGTGTCTGAAACACCACTACTGTCCCTCACTGTTATCATGGTCACTCGTGGATCAAAACAGCAGCAAGGAGGGATCAGCCCTGACCACCAGAGCCTCAACTCCTCTTGATGCTATGATCATACATGGATGCTCTTTTGACTGATTTGTGCCATCATGTGGCCACAGGCAGCAACAAACCACTCTTGGTTCTGTTCCGCAATTTTGGACAATTTTAAACGAGGTGAAAGTGAGACAGGAAGAGCAGTGACTGCAGGAATGCATCACTCAGCCCTCCCTCTCCAGCAGGAGCTCAGGGCTCCTCAGGTGACGCTGCCCTGCCTTTCCCTGCACGGCTGCTACCAGGCCGAATGAGGGGCTATAATCTTTGTGTCCCTGGTAAATGTGTTGCTGCCACAAAAATCAAACCCTAATGCATCTCCAGAGAGTTCTGCATCTCTAGTAGGTGCCTTTATATCCCGGCATATCAGACACGAGCTCCATCCTGCTCGGCTGCTGCCGAGGAGGTGCTGACTGAGTACCCTGCCAAATGAATCACGCTGATGAGCTGTCTGCAGCAAACTGCCCGGGGCCCAGCACACAGGGGTCACCTTTACACACAGCAGCACAGGAAAATTACAATTTCAAAAAACATGGAGGCACTCAGACTAAAATAGCAGATCCAGTCATTTTCACAAGCGGCACTTAACACAATTTCACGGCCTTGCAGCAGGGCTGAGAGGCACTTTCGGCTCCTTCGTCTGGTCAAGGCTAAGGAGAGTGATTAAAATCTGGAAAAGCTGATGCTCCAAACACAGGGGGTTGGGCTGCATGGGACTGTGTGTTACAAAATCTGATGGGCACAAGGCAGTCCCTGAGTGCTCCCAGGCCAGGCTGGCCGGACCACAAACACAGGCCACAAACACAAACCACAAAATCAAACCCTGGTTCAGGGATGCCCAAGTGCAGAGCCACCTCTCCTCAATCCATGCATACATTGGATGCTGAAAGTAAGTCTTGTACCAGAGAATAAAATGAAATACAAACAGCCTGTTGGACTACACAAAATGAAGGAGCTGGGCTTTACTTAAACATTTATTCATAGAGCTTAAATGTAGACAAGACCCTTACAATCATCTTGAATGACCTCCTGTGTGCCACACTACTACATTTTACCCAGTTACCAAAGAAAAAAGCCCAGTAACTTCTGTACAGCTAAAGGATGCCATTCATAGAGGGACTCAGTCTCGATTTCAAAAAAACCCAGCAACTCAGAGACCAAACATTTCTTTTGGGAGCTTGTGCTCTGCATAGTTAAAACTGTGTCTCATTTGAGTTTGTCTGGCATAAACTTCCAGTGACTGACCTGTTGTGTCTTCCTGTGCTCATTTGAAGGGCTCATTACTACCCATTGATTTCTCTTGTCAAAGGCACCCACATTTTGCAATCAAATCACCGCATTGCCATCTTTTTGAGACCTACACAGACTGAACTGGTTTTGCACTTCTTATTGCTAAGTCCCCTCCAGTCTCTGGATAATTTTGGAGCCTGTTTTCTACACTGGCTGTAGTTTTTAACACTGTATCACAAAACAGTTTTTCAAGAACAGAGGAAAAAAGACCAGAGTCTTTGCCAATGCACTAGACAGATAAAATTCCTTTTTTTATCACCTCCTACTCCTTCATTCCTTACCAAAAGCCCACACCTCAGTAGGCCTCTGACACAACCTTGCATTGAAGGCTTGAGATTGTCTGATGCCAAAAAATTCACCTTTTTTGATTTGGGAGTATACAATTCCCTAATCCAAGGCTATTACTGCCGTTCATTGTTTCTAAATCAGTGATGATTTGAAATCCATATTGTTTGAATGGGACTTTTATGGCAGTGGAGCCCAGCTCCTCTTAGTGACCTTGATCTGCAAGATTGTCCTTTGCCCTCAGCATTCAACATTTTGATGCCCTTTGTGTCACAAGTTTTATGAATCTTAAGAGTACTTTTACTCCCAGGTGTTGAATGCCATGGACCATACTGAAATGCACCAAAAAGCCACTCTGGTTTGGGGTAGTGGCTTCCCACTGACAACTACTTCTACATTAGGCAAGATCCCAATAAATTAAAGTCACACTGACAAATCCAAAGACCGTTCCGTCTTCAAGCAACCATGATATTACATCAAATCCTAGATCACTGCAAAAGTCTATTACATCTTTGTGGATATCAAAGCAGTCTTTAATCAAAAAGACATAAATCTGACTGACATTCTCCAAAAACTCCCCTCTACTTGCATTTACTTTTATCTAAAGCTATTGATTCTGTATAAATCAACTCTGTCATTAGCCCAACACTGGGCCTGAGAGAGACATCATGCTAACATGGATTTCACTGTCCATATCACCAAAGTCAATTTGAAATAGGAATTCTGTGATTTCCCCAGTAACCCAGAATTAACAGATACCAGAAAAATACAGTTTAATGTCACTGTTTTCATCCTTGACAAAAGGCACCTTAAATCAGCCAGCTTGGCTGTTCACCTCTCAAAGACACTGTTCAACATCATAATTAGTAATTCCTATGTATTTGCCATCTAACAGGCTAAAGTTTATTATTTCCTAACCTGCCATCCTAAAGTAGAAAAGCGAATCCCTCAGGTCCTGAGTGCAACATGTATGAGACAGAAAATAATTAAGTTCTGGCATGTCAGAAATTCTGACAAAATCTCACTCCTGGCTGCATGTCACACTCAGTAAATGTCTCTATCTCTAGAGTCAGTACATGGACCCCAATGCCTGAAGATTTTTCCACCTGAAAGGACCTTGAGTTGGATGACCACTGGAGGATGAAGTCCACATCAACACAGCAGAGAATTCATCTCCCCTAGCACACAAACTCCTCACATACAGAAATTAAAATTTACACAAACTACTGACCAACAGAGCTCTGAGTCATACAGCACTGGCCACCAGATACAGGCCTGGTCAAAAGAAACTGGGATTCAGAGAACATTCATTCCAGAACTGAAGATCTATATCTTCCTGTTGAAAATCCATGCAAACCACAGCTGAGCTTAGCTGTTGAGGCAAGGAAAACCATTTCTGCTCAGTGACAACCCAAGCTATTTTGCAAAATATTGACTTGATCTGTTGAATTTCTTGTAAAAGCAATTTTTAATTTGATGTTGTTTTCAGAGACAAGATGGTCCTTGGGATTAGCATTAACAAGCTGCTAAAATTTGGCAGAAAGTGCACATCTTACATTATCTTCAAGAAATGTACTTCAACTACTACAAGATAATAACAATTAATTCTGCAGATCAAATTTTAAAAAATAAAAATAAGCAATAGTCACTGAGTTATCAGATACAGAATTAAAAACCAACAGCCAACTCAATTAATAAGAATTTCATGGACCAGGTCATGTTTCAAGGAGCAGCTGAAGAACAAAACACCTTTGAGTCACAAGTTCATAGACAAGATGAGTGAAATTGACTCACCTTTATCTGTGAACTATCTTATCCTTTCATTTGGCTGTCATTAACTTCAAACAAATCACTCACCTGTCCTCAAATTTAAACATTATTTAAATGAATTGATTAGAAGAGGGCAGAACTGAACTGAAGGCATTGTTGTTCCAGCCACCTTTAATGAAATAAGCTCTATCACAGCATCAGAGAGACCCCTCCCAGAGCCAGATGGGATATCAGCCATAGAATTAATGCTGGATTTACATGGAGAGAGCAGCATCAGTTTAAGGAAAAAAATCTGCCTAACCCACAATGAGTTTGGAAGGAGCACATAAAAATAAGAACTCACTAACCAAGGAATATGCCTTGCCTAGTATTCACTATAAATTACACTTCAACTATACAGAAAGGGCTACAAAACTCAGGGACTGTAACTCATGGGTACTACTTTTGTTTCATCCTAGTGCTCCTGAAAAATGGCAGGTTGCCACCAGATGAACGTCCTGCAAAGGAATAAAAGGTGGCTTCACAAGGGAGGACTTGTTCTCTGTTCTGTGAAGGAGCAAAATGTGTATCTTACATGGAGATAAAAAACCTGGAAGCTAACTTAATATCAGTGCCCAGCTCTGAAGGTGGAACATGTTTATAGAATATATATAGCTGGAAGGGGCCTTAAAAGTATTGACTTCATCCTGCCCCAGTCCCAACACCAGGACCATTATATTGGTTTAAATTCAGTCCAAAAAAAGATGCTGCTGTAACCTGGGCTTAAGAGAGGCAAGCATCCAACTTCCACACCAAAAATCAAAACTGGAAATATCTCCAAAACCCTCAGGGAACGAAGCATGAATGCCAGAAGTATTATACTATGTTTATTGCAGCATTGAGTCTGATTTGCCATCACATATGTCAAATGACCAGGATGTTCCCACTGCTGTTATCTTCCATACAAAGTCACAGAAGCCAATCTTTCAATCAGAAAAGTGTAACACAATGAAGTCTCATCCAGCATTTCATTTAATCAACTACCTGGAAATTTGTTCCAGACTGAATAAAATAAATTATTTTGCATTTCTGTTAAGCTTCAGCATAGCAGGTTGCAATACTCTCACAATATATCCAATACTGAGTGTGATATTTGCCCATGAACTATACTGCATTTCTCATCTGTCACAGGTCATTTAGCTCAGACAGGATGATAATAATAGAAGAAAGATGCAGGAAAAAGAACACTCACAAGTTATCATGTTGACAGTGAAGGGCATAATACATGTGGGTTTGTTTTGTCTTTTACCATAAAATATTTGTCCAGACTTTGTGCTTTGTGAGGTTTAGGATATTTCATTGCACCTTTCTTATGGATAGGGAAGATGGCACCATAGCCATTCCCACAACATATTCCCCTCAGGTTTATTTCATATATAAATTATATATAAGTATATATATATAAAAATCATATATGCCTGACCACTGCACCTATGTTAAACTTATTAATAAATATAATGGACAGCCTTTTCCAGGTTCTACTATGCTTTTAATCTTATAAAGATATACATTTCAGGTTGTTACATACAAATATTAAGTGTTTAATATGATTTATCATGAAGCATTAAAACTTAAAGCAGTGAACTATAAAGGAAAAGTGTCCAAGAACAGAACTCTGCAGCATTTGTGCTTTCTGTTTTCCTTTCCTGTAGCTAGTTTTTAATCTCTAGATCCCCTTCCTGGACAATCAATAAAAGGCTTTCACTTATGTTTTAATGTCTCCCTCCAAACTTTATAGAGTGTAATATATAACAGCGGGCTGTTGTCTGCATTACTGTCATTACTTACTCTGGTTTAGTAGATGCAAATTATCCTTCAGTGCCTTCTGTGAAGCGTTGAAAGAACTGATCAACCACCAAGGAGCAGCCCTCCTGTGCCAGGGGAGGAATTCCCTGCAAGTGGGAAGGAACAAGCAGCTTATGCTGGGAGCCGACCTATTGCAGAGCAGCTTGGCAGAAAATGACCTGGGGGTCCTGGTGGACAACACATGGAACATGAGCCAGAGCATGTCCTTGCAGCAAGGAAGGCTGACAAGGTCCTGGGCTGCAGAGGGCTCAGGGGAGAGCTGATCAGTGTATATAAATACCTGAATCATAGAATCATTTGGGTTAAAAAATACCTTTAAGATCTTAGAGTCCAACCCTTAACATAACACTGCTGAGTACACCACTAAACCATATCCTTTAAATACTTCCAGAGAAGTCAGCTCAACCACTTCCCTGGGCAGCCTGTTCCAGTGCTTGATAAACCTTTTGGTGAAGAAGTTTTTCCTAATATCCAGTCTAAACTCCTCTGGGGCACCTTGAGGCCATTTCTTCTCAGCCTATTACTCGTTGTTTCCACCACCCTGAAGGGAGGGTGCAGAGAAGACTGAGCCAGGCTCTTCTCAGTGGTGCCCAGTGACAGAACAAGAGGAAAAGGGCACAAGCTGAAACACAGGAGATGCTGCCTGAACATCAGGAAGCACTTTTTCCCTGTGAGGGTGACCAAGCACTGGCACAGGTTGATCAGAGAGGCTGTAGAGGCATTCACAGACCTTGGAGACATTCAGAAGACACCTGGACACGGTCCTGAGCAGCAAATATACTCTCACAATCCTATAAACCTGTGGGAAAATCTCTTCCTAAACACAGGCTGTTGTTAATTGGCCTATGATCTAAAGCATGAGGGTTTATACCCTTCGTGGTCCCACCTCACTGCCAGCTGTTGCCCTTTCCATCAGGGATGAGGCCAGTGTAAAGTGAATTAGCAGAGTCCTTCAGTCTGGTTGTTATATTCAGCATGGAATAGTTCTGGAAAATACAAAGATTAAGATCTTCCTCGGCTTTGCACATCTGGGGAAATTCTCCTTTTCTGATACAGGTCTAAGCAAAGAGAAGTAAAGCATTAGTTTATAATGTTTTAAAACTGCCAAGAGTTTCCTTTGTTTTATGTACTACAGACACAGGACCGGGATCAACCCCCATGCATATTTCTGTGCACATATTTTACTACTTTTTCTCACTCAAAGATCAATAATGTTTTAAGAACTGCTTCAGTTAAGAGTGCAGCTACTTTGCCTGTTGTAAAGCCACTGAGATACCTGGTTTGGTCATTAAAATTGGCCAGATTTACAGGCTGCCTCATACAGAGCATCTAGAGCTAAGGGTAAAAGCTACCCTCTATGAATCCCATAAGGTCTTACAGTAAGTCATATCTGACATCCCATTTGTCATCCTGAAATCCTGAGAACAGAAGACAAATAGCCCTCAAAGTTGAAGGGAATCCTTCAGACAGAACTCACTTAAAAAGTAATAGTTAATAAAGTCATCAGGCTCACGGGCTGGGGTTTTGCTCAGACTTCTTTAAATAACTTCCCAGATAACGAAGAGGATTTAATTTTCCTGATAAAATTAGACCAATTAATCAGGCTGCACAGCAAAGGATATATTTCCCTTCTACAAAGGGACAACCAGCTATGTTATGATAAAGAATTTATTAGCAGGAAGAGTTCTCCTTAGACTTCCTTGGGAGATGAAGGGCAAGCCAATAGTAAAATATTTTAAAGCTCATTGTGGGCTTTTGGAGCACTGGTGAAATGTGTACCATTTATCAAGATTATTAAGATGAAACTATTAACCCTCTGACAGTTTAATAACCATTCTTTATGTTATAATAACATAGGGCCCCTTTGGGATCAAAGTTCCAATTTTGGAGGCACTGTCCATCATTTGTCAAGGAAACTGAACCTTTGTGTTGAGCAAAACAGCAACAGGATCAGCCTACCCTACCTTTTCCTCCCCAAACTATAGAACCTTGCAGTTCAGGCCCAGGCTTCTCTCTTTTTATAGGCCTTTTAGGGGAAATAGAGCCACTGGGTCTGCACACTTCTTGGGGGATCACGAATCACTGGACTAAAGGAACAAATCTGAAAAGAGGATTAATGAAGTGTGGTCTCACAGAACTAAGCACCCCTGCAGCTCATGAGGATTTAGACCATTTCTAGAATTGACATGTTGTGTTTCCAGACTAACATCCAATCCATCTTCAGAGTAACATGCCAGTGATGCCCAAAACATTGCTACCATAACAAAGATGAGAACCATTCCTCCAGACAGGAAGTAATTAGTTCTGACAATGTGAAGATTCCACAGAAATCTCTCTTACAACCTCATTCAAGTCCTTATAGATATTCCACACTCACAGTATATTCTATATTTTTTGCATTATCCTTGTGAATATTAAGGTTTGCAATGCAACCAAGAATTCTGCTTCCCTAAGAAGTGGCAATGCATGATTGCCTAGAAAAGGAGTCTTCGGTAGCAATGTCACTGGAGCCATGTTAAAGTTTCAGCCAGATTGACTTCCAAGCTGTTTCTGTATTAAAGCAAAGTGCTCTGTTGTCAGCTTGGGTTCCTCATCCAATTCATCCTCACCTGCCAAAGCTCAGCGTTTGAAATATAACCCTTTGAGGGGACAATGTTCTGGCTTTGGATGGGAGAGAGTTAACTTTCTTCCTTGTAGCTGCTGCAGTGCTGTGTTTTGGATTTAGCATGGGAATGATGTAGATAACACTGCTTTGATTGTTGCTGTGTAGTGCGGGCTCCCCGCCCCGCTGGGGACAGTGAGCAGGGAGCTGCACCGTACTTTGCTGTCAGGGTTAAACCACACAGACAACGCTCAAGATTCTCCTTGAATTTGGATCTGAGGCTTACCTGAGCTCACAAGAAAGGCAGGATTCAGTTCTGGAGGCTGGGCCATATACTTTGCTTGCCCAAAACACACAAATGCTTGAACCTCACTTTTGGGTCAGGACCATCTCCAGTTGCAGACACTTCTACAGTGAAGAATTTCAGTGCTGTAAACAACTAACTATATCATTGGGCTAAGGTTAATTAGTCTGGAGGAACAATTCAGATCATGCTGATTTAGTTTTAATCTCTACTTCAGAGACTCAGGACGAGCAGAAAGAGAGAAAAAGAAATAACAAGAACACATACAATTTTGCTCAACAACGATACCCCAGTATTTAGATCTTAGCCTTTTCTTCTACCTCCTCAGATTTAATTTTCTGCCTCTGTTGTATCAGGAGGCAGGTTGGTTGGTTGGTTTGTCCCTTCAGTGTTTCATAAATGTCTGTTCTTGAAACACTTCCTGCCCCATTTTGCAAACCAGCTGTTCCTGGACAGGCCAGTCTTCAGCTGGTGTAAGAAAATACTGCCAGGCACTGAAGTCAGTACAGAAATGAACAAAGCGAGAATACCCCTGTGTTTTTAAAACACTAGCAACTAGCAACTTCCAAGTATTTTCCCAACATCAATCACCAGCAAGCTGTCAGCAAAGCCTGTGTTAGCAGTCAGGAAAAGAGGTGACAACAAATAGTGGGAAGTAAAAGAAATCATACCTGAATACTCCTGAACACAGAAAATGCCAGGGTGGGGAGAGAGAGGGAAGGAAATGGGGACACACACAGGGCAGGAAGAATGAAATTAGAAAGTATCCTAAAAACAGAGGCCCAAATAAGCAGAGGTGATTATATTCATGGTCTGCTAGAGACACGTAATCAACTGTCCTCAAAAGGTACCTTTTTTTCTCCTGTAATTTTTGCTGACTTGGTTTTTGTTTAAATTCAGAGATTACTCCAACTTTCATAAACATTTGTGCATACCAGCATTTTTAATGTGCACGTTTGGCCCTGTGCCTAATTTGTTGTAGTTCATATCCATAACCTTGCTACTTTTTGAGAATTCAACCCTGACCTTCATCTATTCCTTCTCCAATGCAGCTCAGTTTTCTATCCTACCCTACACTTGGCAAAATTGCACTGTGTTCCTGACTGACAGTCCTACCAGATGTCTTTGGGTGACCTCAGTGCCCTTCTGCAACTGTCAACTCTTCCCAAGTTTCTAATTTAAAACACCTCCCCCAAACCTCATCAGTGCTTTGTGTCAGCAGTCTAGGAAAAAAAAAAGGATACTCATTTGCATAACCTCTCCTTTCTACAAGGATCTGAGTGCCTAATAAGACACTGAGGATCTTCCTCATGTCATCTTCTGTCCTCATGTTTAGACAAGGTCAAGCTGGGCTTTCCCACTGAACTGGAACCATTTCAGAGGAAGATGCTGATGTTTCCTCCTGTCCCTTCCACTCCTGGGAATTAAGTGCTGCTTCCCAAATCCCTCTCCCCAGCTCATCACACTAATTATAATCGGAGTTCCTTAGAATCCTTGCAAATATATGGATTTCCTTTTTGCTGTAGTTATTGTAATCACTCCCAGAAAAACCACTGCGCCCCAAACTTGATGTCACGTGGGAATTCACCTACATCATCTTACTGGTTTATCAATGTTTTCAAATTTAATGTGAATATTCATTTTGTTCATCAGGGCTCTTGAGGACTGCTCTCTTTTGATCTGAATCTTTAGGCTTCAGTCAAAAAACACCAACAGAAAACTTACGCCATTGCATCCCATGTTGGATGATGATGCTAAAAAACTCCCTCCCTGTGCAGTCCACTCTCCCTACATCAGAAGCAAAGAAATCTGATGCAGTCACTGCCTCTTTCTCCCACTAACCTTTTCTGCTCTTCCAGTCCCTGAGAATGTCTGGAGTCTTGCCCCTAGGATTAGAGTGAGGAAGGAGAGGAAGTTTTCTGGTATTTATAGTTTTGACCCTGTTAATTGTTTTTGTAATTCTTTTCTTCAGCATGGTCTCTAAGAGTCTGTACTTTGTGCTACTCTAATTAACAAACTTCCTCTTAATTAAGCTGCACGAGAGCTTTGGCTGTGAGGAACATGGGCACTTAAGTTTCCTTTTATTCCAAGCTTTTAAGAAGGTGTTTAACTTCAGGCAGGCATTTAAGTCACATGAAGCTCAATGGCTTTTAAGAACATGTTTTTTTTTCTTGAATACAAAAGGATTTGGAGGCATCTTTAATTAGTCTGATGAAACTGGAGCTGGAAAGAACAGATTATGCTACTTTAACCTGCCTTTCTCTAAGTGTGTACATTTTCCATGAGAGGCACATGAAAAGCTGCAGAACCCCTCAACATTTGCTGTCCTGGTGCCTTTTAAACTGTCATGATTTATAAAGTATCCTTGGAATAAATAACTAGACTAGATTAGAATTCCCATTAGAATGGGAATAATTGCTTTGCAAACTACAGAGCATTAGAGCACCAAGTAGCACACAGTAAAGACCCCAGGGGTCAGAGACCAAACAATTCACATTGCTGAATCAATTTCACTGGTAAAAGAAAGAAAAGAAAAACAAAACAAAGCAACTGAGAAATTTACTGTATATAGTTCATTAAAACAAAGAATAAAAGAGGCAAATTGGATAGAAGAGGCAGAGAACTGAAATTAGCAGTCTAAAAAGAGCACTATCAAAATTACCCTGGTTTTGTAAAGTGATGTTTTGCAGCAAACTCCAAAGCACTTAATTTCCTGTGAAAACTTTCAGACAGCCTGAAGGCATTGTTTGACCAGCTGTACAATATATCAGCTAAATGTGCTCTGAGTGAATAGATTCTCCTAGCAGAGGCACCTGCAGGATGTGTAACTTCTATTTCACACATTCGTTCAAGGCAGCCGTGTAGCTCCACTGGCTCATCGTTTGCATTCACAATGGACAGCTGGCATCACCCAAATGAAACATTACATTTGCTTTTGCTGGCAAATAAATAAAAAAGCCACCAAATAAACCCCCAAGAACAATAAAAACAACAACAACAAAAAAGGAGGGGAATGTCTTCAAAGGTTCTTCCGGATTCTGAAATGTTTAATTGGACTTTCAAATGAAAACAAATCAAAACGTGAAGGTTTTCATGGATAATGAGGACTGAGGAAATGAAAAATAAACCCCTGCAATGCCCCAGAATTCCCAATAGATGAACTCGCCAAATCAGGAAGTTTGAAGAGGGAAGTATAATTATCTTACATGGCTGCTTCATTAACAGACCATGATGCAACCATGATGGGAAGTTAACCATATGCTGCACTTTGCTGAGGGAATGGAGACAACAAAACAGAAAGCCTGGTAAAGCCTCCTAAGCATCTGCTGAGTTCTGCAGGGTAAAAATCCTCTCCTCTCTTGTGTGAGTGGAAACATTCCTACTGATTTTTAGGTGTGGTCATGGATTTGACACAAGCCAGGTCCCAGTCTCCTCTCTAAGCTCACCTGATTATGATGGCGCAGACACTACAGATCCTTGTTCTTTTAAAATCCTGTTAACCTGCAAGGCTGAAATTTGTTAGTAATACATGCACATTGCAAATTGTTAATTTGGAGATTTATACACAAACAGGATGTGGGACGTCCCACCAGTTCCAGTGTCATCATTTCCAGGGCTCACTTTACAATAAAAAAACTTGCAGCGAGAGAGATCTCAGCTAGAAATTCTGACTTACCTCGAGTCCTTCCTGCTTTGACAAAAGCTGCCTGGCAAATTTCAACTCCAAACCTTCTGGAATCAGTTTGGTATTGCAGAAGAGTTCTCAAATTCCTTCTTTACCTTTTGGCTATAACACTTCAAATGCAAAAGTGTATCTGCAACCCTATTCCAACAAATATTTGTGAACATTTCCTGCTGTACTCCCCTTGCTCTGCTCTTTGTTATTCGACAGCTCCACCAGGCCACTTTGAGTGATCTCATCTTGAATCTAGAACTTGGAGTTACACACTGTTTTCCTCTCCAGTCCTGATTCCTTGAACCTCATATTTACCCCTCTGACCTCAACCACATCAAAAACAATGGAGTGGGGAGATGAGGGAAACTAGAATGAAGCTAGACTGAGTCTAGCACTCAAGAATAAATGCTGCAGGCAAGCTTAGCAACATGATGCTCTCAGACAAAGAAAAGAAAAGAAAAAAGAAAAGAAAAGAAAAGAAAAGAAAAGAAAAGAAAAGAAAAGAAAAGAAACTACCTTTTTTTTTCTTTTTTTTTTTTTTGAATGTCTGACAAATTTACTTTTAAGCAGCACCTGTAAAATTAATGAGAAGCACATACTGGAGGTATTTAACAGCCTAGTGAGAATTACACTTCTTTCCTCTGGATTTTCAATGGAGCATGGAATCCAAACCCATTTTGTGCCTTGAATAAAACCCTCTTCAGTATTTTCCAAAATGCTGAGATCAGTGGAAATCTTGGTGCCTTCTTTCTCTCACTTCTGATGGCCACATTTGTCAGTGGGTAAAGAGACTTGTGGCTGCATGGATCCAGCAGTTCTCAGTTAATGCAGATGTAATTTCCTGATATTGTCAAGAACTGCTAATTGTTATTATCTCTCCCTTTGGTGCTATTAAGAAAAGGTTTAAACTGCTTCAAACTTCTGGACTGGTGAATCTCTTTTAAAAGCCACTTATTTAATCCGGGAAACATCAGGGAAATGCTACCAATGATAAAGTCCTGCTGTTAAAATAAATATTGAATTTCGGTTTGCATCTGTATTTATTTTTAATGCAAAGTGCTAAGGACTTGTTCAGCAGTGGGAGTCTATTTATCTGCATAATGCATGCTCTTGTTTACACATTATCTCTTGTTAAGTGTTATGTCTGCATATAAACAGACAAAAGAAAAAGCTGGACTGAAACCACATGAATCTCACAGGGGAACACTCTGGACAAAATAGACAAGGTCATGGGTTTTTAGCACAGCATTTTATGAATTGCCAAGTGATGACAATAGCCAGAATTTTATTAAGGCTTATGAAAGGCTCTGCTGCACTCTGCTCTTAATCAATGTGGTGCAAATGTTTGCATAAATATCACAGAATCCTACGCAGGCTGATTCTCAGAACAACTCAGTTAGGCCAGAAGAGAGGGAGAAGAAATGAAGTTTCCACCCAGTAAGATGTGAACCACTGCATTTTAGCAGGAATTGCTAAGCCCATGTCAACCCTCTCTTGCCATCACATTTTTGGGATGGGATTTTCTAGCATGTTTACTATTGACATGACACTTTTGAAATCCATGTCTGCCTTGACTCAGTCAATATTTCACCCATATTTCAAAAATATTTCTGAATTTTCCAGGAGGCAGCTTATACCTAGATGCAGCCACAACATCATGCCTTTCATCCATGTGATACTAATTCATTCAACAGGCATCTTTCACTGGCTCTGATGGCTTCCAGTAACATGTAATTCCTCATTTCATACAAATTTTACAGGTAAAATTATTAATTAGGATTAAAGATCTGCTCTTATTCTCAAAGGAAGAGATTTAATTGATGATACTACTTCTCTAACTGGAAAACAGACATTTTAATTTTTATATATAATCATCACTTTTCATCATGTATTCTGCTCAATTTATTGCTGTTATTTTTTTATTGTGTTATTTATGGACAAACTATAAAGCACAGCACTGAATACTCTGATAAGCTTTGCTGAGAATCCATTTTCCTGCAGAATTTTTTCTACTGCCACTACAACCCAACCCAAGTCTGCAACAAGCAGCAGTGAAATTTTCCTTTGAATTACCTAACACTATTTCAAATTTTACATCAAGTACAGGCTTCTTTCCCTTTTATGTGTAGCTCCTCTGTTTATATTGCACTGAGAACCAGTCTTCTGTTTACCAGGGAAAAATAAAGATAATCTTCTAATCTTGCTCCAAGGCAGAAACACATGGCCCAGTTTCGTGGAATACAGTAAATATATCTTGAAAGAAGCATCTCAATGAGTTTGTATAAATGGCTGCCTCACCATGAACTGCAGTGTGACAGGGTTATGATCTCCAAATCTTGCACTTCCCTTCCTTCAAGCACTGCCAGCTTGAACTCCTTGTCCTGGCTGAAGCAACAGAACTGGAAAACAGGATCAGTGTAATTTCTGTATCAGCTATCCCAGTTAACATGGAAAGAGACTCTCTTAAATGCCAAGGAAAGAAATGTGCATCAAATTCATGTCCCTCAGGTACTAGTTCAGTCAATAACTTCCAGTGGACTCTTTTTGTCTGTTCAAGGAGGGCGTTTACTATTTTTAGTCTGCTAAACAGGAGATTTCTTGTTTTCTGTCTTCAAAAAACCACTACCATGCTTTGTTGAAAATCATCAACATTTCTTTTTTGGTTGGTTCCCACAGAAGCTTTATTAATAAGTGGATTTATTACTGTGTAGCAATCCTATGTTAACAATTACATCATATTAAGCACGTAAGTGCCTATTAAATACAGCTACCAGCATCCTGCAGACATGGGCACATCCATTACAGCCTTCAGCTGTGTGAATACAGAACATTAACTGCAAAGCAGAACATTTCTGTGTAAGGCAGCAGATGGGAGCTCAGTGCCGTGTGCTTTCCGTTCTCAAATGGAGTTTTTAAATCCACCACCTCTCTGGAGGAAATCCACAAATGACCTGTAGGAATGCAAAGCCTGTAGCCAACAAGCCTCTGTGCCTAGAGGGGCTGATCTACCCCCCCCTCAACTTTCCAGCTCCCTGCAGATGGGATGGATCCTTCCAGTTTTCCCACATGGATGCTGGAGCCTTGGTGGGTGCTCTCCAGACTCCTGGGCCAGCACTCACCTCCTCAGGAGCTGAACCTCAGACACTGCTGCTCTTCTTTCTCCTCTGTGGGGTGCATTAGCCTTGGTTATCAGGGGAGAGAAATTATGAAGATCTTCTTGTTGCTACGTTCCCAGACTGCCTTAGGATTTTTTTACCATTTTCATTCTCTTCCCTCAAAAACCAATCTAATCCTAACCTCTTTTAATGCTGGGCTCTCCACAGAACAAAGGGCAGGGACAGATGTCATAGACTCCATCTCACTTAATAACCACTTTCTCCCTAACATTAGGAAAGGGTGAAGCTGAGGTTGGAAAACCTGTCACTCTTCTGGATTCATCCCACATTCCTAGATTCTTTGCCAGTTTTATTAATCGAACAGATTTTTTGATATAGATTAATTTGAAGAGGTGTTTGCTTTACTGTTTCTTCCGGCTTCATTAGCATTTGAGAGACATTTGATGATAAAGTCTTATTATACCCATCACAGACATTTCAAAATCTGACATTTCCTGGATGATCAGATGGGAATTAACTTTGGAGTACATTGTAATAGGCAACATATTGTGATTTCTAAAGTTAACACGCTGCGGCTGCATGTACAGGAATCCTTTCTGGCACACATTTGCACACCTCTGGTGTCACCAGAGGAGTTACCTGAATTTAACCAGACCAAAATTTTGCCTTTACCTGGTACCTGGTTAAGGAGGCAAAAGGCTGCCATTGTGAGCATGGAAAGCAGAGCTCAGACCAGCCCCTCACAGCTCCCTGCTTCTTGTGTCCCATGGGGCACCTTGAGATCCCTGCCTTCCATGGTGCCCTGCAGGGAGAAGCCCCAGGCCCCAAAGAAGAGCCCAGATGTGCAGAAAGGCTCTGCCAGAGCAGAGGTCTGAGGACCTTTCATGGCCTGGGAATCCACACCATCCCCTTACCTTCTTGAAGAATGCATCTGTGGACATTTCAAACACTGATGCCATCTGCAAGATCCTTGAACAGCCTCCCAGGCTAGAAGTGAAACCCATCTGCTCTGTGTTCCTTTCTCTGCCCAAAGAATTGCCAGTGGACTTCACACCTGCTTCTTCTCTATCAAAATTTTATTCCCAGGAAAGCCAAGTTGTTTGTTTTCCCTGACTATAACAGGGCTCCTCTAGCATGCTTTTGAGCAAAAACACACAGTTACAAAACCTGTTTTAGATTATTACAGCAATGTAAATATGGCTGATTCAGGAAAGCTATGCAAGGAATCCTAGTGCATCACTGTGCTGGATGATCCAAGTGCTTGCAGCTTTTATAATTTTCTAAGTTTGTATCAGCTGTTTGTAGATTTTATAATTTAAAAGAAAACCACTACAGATAAGAATGAGTCAGTGCAAACACATGAAAGCAGTTACAATAGCAGAATACAATGGAAAAGCAAAAAGGCAATTACTGGGTTGCTGGTTTTGGCCCGTGTTTGAGAAATGTCTAATGCCATCACATATCAAAATTACACGTAGCAAACCCCTACACTGAATGAAAACTCCAGAAATATCTAGCATCAGTTTCAATAACTGCTGCTGCTGCTGTGCAAACATATATATACAGAAGTACACAAATTATTTAAGCAACATTACCTTAGAGTTTAATGTGTTTGCATTTCTTGCTGCAGGCACACCACAAGGCTGCTATCATAAAACATCCCACACCTACCAATTCCTTCTCACCAGCCAAGTAGTCCCTTGAATTCAAATTATGTAGGCAGCCTTCATGCTGTAGGTGCTACTCATTTTTGCCTTATGATTCCATATTTCTGCTTGTGACATGAGCAGCAAAAAAATCTCCCACCATAAACTGTAGCTACTCCAGGCTAAATCAACACAGTACTTCCCTCTACTCCAGGTCAAAATTTGCTTTGTTTTATTATTTCATCTATATGCTGGGCTTAGTTTAAGGTAGTTTCAGTCCTAAAGTCGCTCCTACAGTTGAAAATTATTACGTCAGTACTAAAAATTCATGAAACATCAGTTACAGAATTGACTACAATAAATGTGGAAGCCAGTGGCACTTTAAAATTATCTTGGTGAATTATCTAAATCTGTCACGCTACACACATTTGACGTATTTTCACATATTTATCTCATTTATTACAGATCAATCATTCTGAAGTAAAAGCAGCAGGAAAGACAGAGACCCAAACATGAATGGTCACCTTGAAAATCATCATGGGAAATCCCACAAAATTATCACGTGTGTACAAATTTCTGTTAAAAATACGTCCACGAACAAGTCAGAGCAGGCCACTCTTTGGTGGTCACTGTATTTATAGATGATGTAGGGGATTCTTCAAGCTTCTCATTTACCAGTGAGAAAAAAGTAAATTTACCACATGAAATGCCAGCATAAATGAATATCATGCTCCTTTCATCACTCTTTTTCCTGAGCCTTAACCAGAAAAGAAGCAGACCATCTCCCCTCTGTATATTGGGGGAAAAGTGGAAAAGGAATATCTGAGGAAAAGTGCTCCCAAAAGAGGGAAAGTAATGGGAGCAGATTTGTACATTTGGGGTGTGCCTGGGGATGGCACTGTAGGCTTGGGGGAATGTTTGAACACATAGGTAGTGAAAAATATTGCAACTTTTGAGGCTCTGATCAGTGATACTTTTAAAGTACTTAAAATTCACCAGTTTATACACTCACAACCTCCACCAGCTAAACTAGAGTTGCCTAGGACCCACAATTTTCCTGTGCCTTGGTTTGAGAAGTGTTTTCCAAACACCGCAGACCTTTTTGGATTCCCCTGCTTTGATCCCAAAACCAAATACCCAAAACATTCTGAAAGATCCACTTCTATGTATAATTAGGAAATGGATGATAGATACAGCTCAAGGCCTTGCAGCTCAAACACAAACCTTGGCCAAATCACTTCACTCCTTTCTTCCTCAATTTGTTTAAGCAGGAAATGAGAATAAAGCCTCTCCCTTCACAACAGCTCAGCCAAAAGGTTTGCAAAGTGTTTGGAGATCCCAGGGGATAAGTCAGCACATAAAAGCATAATATTTTGATTGCAAGGGGTAGGTGTATTTTATCACCTGTTGGATAAGTCAGAGTGCAGAAGATTAAAGAAAGTGCATCAAAGGAAAAGTCTCCATGTCGGTGAGCTGCAGTCCATGCAAATGTAGCCAGCCACAGTCTCCTCACGCTTCAGCTGCTTTCTAAAAGGCACACAACCAAGCCACCACTCTCAGCTGAATGGCTTCAACTTATTAATTCCTCACGGACAAGATAAGGAGATAGGAAACCTCTGAAGCATGTAAATTCCATTGTTTGAAAGTGTAAGCTGTTTTAAAGTGCAGGGCCGCCTAACCCTGCAGAGTCATGCCAGATGTTTGGAGCGCTCTGTCAGCACCTGAATGTCACACAGACATCTCCGAATTCTTTTTGTTTGGCTTCAGTTTGCCTCGAAACAAGGAAGAAGTCCTCTCCAAGAGGCAGCTAAACAGCTTGGTGGTGAAAAAAGTGGAGCACAAAAACCTGGTAAGAATCCACACTTACAGCAGTGGTAGAAACTAAAAAGAGCAGTGGTCAGCTTTGGAAATCAGCTGTGAACAGCAGGCGAGGGATTTAGAATAGTATTTTAACATTTGCCAGAACTGAGCATGGAAAATCACACTGTTTTCAGAATTAACCAGGAATTGAGGGGATCTGTGATCCTGCTATCAGCAACCTGTTTTCTGAGGTAAACTGGAGTCCTTTCCAAAGCAGGAGAAACAGCCTCTCTCCCCTCAGTCCCTTCACACAGCATCTTCAGAGACACTGCAATAGTTTGGGGTAATCTTTACCCTTCCTCAACAAAACTTGTTCATCACAAAAGCTGTTGAAAGACTTTCTTACACAAGCTGAAGCTTGATTCTGATGACTTTAGGACAGAATTCCAGAAATCACAGAAGATTTGTTGGCCTGAGCAATTTTATCCAGGCTTTACCTAAAGCAGCATCCAACTTTCAGAGTGGTTCCTTAGGCTTCCCTATTTCTCAGCAGCAGCTGCTTTAGCAGTTCAGCCACCACTGCTAAGACAAAGTGGTTATTGAGGAGAGCCTGAGGAAGAAAGAGGTGTGCTGCTTCCTGAAATGCAATCAGTTCTGGGGAATCAATACTACCAAAACAAAACAGTGACTTATTAATAGACAGTCTTGATTCAGAATGGCAGATCAAGTGATGATTGCACTTTTTAGGTTCATTCTTTGGATAAGCAGGCCATTTTAACTTGTGCCAGAGGTGAGTCTATAAAGGCACTCACCTGCTAGAATTAACTCAAACCATATTGAAATCCCCTCATTATAAACAGCTAAACACATAAGTGCATTACAGTCCCCAAAAAGGAAGGAAAAGGGGTGGAAAGAGAAAACAATACATGTTTCTGGGTACACCATGAGCTCTTGAAAACATAATAACACTTCTCTGACACCACTGCACGCTGGAAGGATTTGGGATTTCTTTCATTCAGTCAAGTAGGAATCACTCAACTCATTTTGATTGAAAACACAGTTCAGTGCTTCGATACACAAAAATTCAATGTATAAAAAATGCAGTAAAACCACAGATGAATGAAGAGAAAGAAGCATCTCGTTCACAATGTAAGTAAAGGGTGACAAAACAGACAAAGACTCGTGGACAGAGTAACTGGGGCATACACTGAGAAAGCTCTTCAGTGGATTTATGTCAGCATAACTTTACCAGTGTTAGTCCCACCCACCCAGCCCACCAGATCATCAATTTCTTTTAATTGTGAGGGGCAGAAGTGACAGATTCACCATATCGTCAGAACAGAAACCAGAAACTGTATGAGCCTCAGCACTATTGTCCCTACCAAACAGTCACTTCCACAGCTGACAGAAGCCACAGAGCCTGCTTTTGCTGCTGAGTAAAGAAGTCCAAGAGGTCAAAGAGCACCCCAAGAGAGACTGCTGCTCCCAAAATATGCTCAGTGACCTCCCTGGATGCTCCTGCTGCTAAGGCCCAAGTGCTCAGTGAGAACACAGTGCCTTTAAATCTTTTTTTGCTGGCATAGTATAAATGTCTGAACCCTCTGCTTTGCTTGTGTCCTAAAGATGAACCTGGCCAGGATAATTGACTCTCAATCTTCCTGATATAGTTACTGAAAATAACTTCATCTAATGTAATCTCTTTATTACTACTGTAAAACACTTTACTCCTTCTGCAGGTCACAGGCAGAAGGGTGAGCTCTTTGAATGCCTAACGTGGTCTCAGGAACACAAAACTCCAGCAAGCACTAATAGAGCTTCATATATAATCAGCACTGTTCTCAGCTGCAAGGAAATCTGATTTACATCAGGCTACCACTGCAGCAAAGCCAAGAAAGGTCCTGCAGAGATGCAGAGCTCCAATAAATTCCGAAGCCATTTCAGAAATTAAACTGAGGGTCACATCCTGCTCCTGGTAAAGCTGGAGTAATGGCCCTGCATTCAGTGGAGTTATTCTTGATTTATATCATACCTGGTAGCACAATCTGGCCATCAGTCTCCTGAACCAGGCTTCATTCTCTAGAGAACTTTGAAATATTTCTAAGGTTGTTATTTTTAAGCTTGCAGTAACAAACAACAGAATATGGGCTTTTGGAAGCAAAATATCTCCTTCTCCTTGATGAGGGTGTTAAAAGCAGGTCTCCCTGGTGTGGCTCTCAGAAACATCCAAAGCCATGCTGAAAGCAGGAAACAAAAGCAAAATCTGCAGAAGTCTGATCAGCCATAAACCATCACATCTTAGATAATTAGTCAACTTCTACCACTGAAGTTAGGAAGAAGACCAAAAAACCGCCCCCCCACAAACAAAACCCCATCCATTTTCTACATCCATTTACCACCAACAGAGACTCTTGGGAGTGGCTGTGAAGTGTGCAGGGTCAAAGGAGCGTGAAAATGGAAAACTTCAGTACCTGAAAGGCTGATCTAACCATGAATGTTAATCCATACACACATTTTATAGTCTGAAGTAAAAAAAGCAGCAACAGCAGCAGTTGGTTGCCTTCTGTCGACTGATTACAGTAGCTGGCACCTTATCAATGCATCAGTTAGATTCAGGTGAACCGCCAAGCACGGCTATTTAAAAAAACCCAAACACACACAAAAAGGAAAAGAAAAATCCTTTCTATGCTCTACATCCTTGTGGAATATGAAAACTAAGGAAGAAAAGCAGATTGTTGTCTGGAGAGCAGAAGTTTTTATGCCACCATCGCAGCCTGAGCCCTTGTTTTGCAGAAGTGGGAGAGGTCTGTGTCCTCTGCAGGTGCTGAGAGCTGAAACAACCTCAGAGGGTCAGCCTGCAGCAAAACAAGGTCAAAGCTGCATTAGGATCGATCCAGACCATTGTGGCTGTTAAACTGACACGGCCACTTTTCATTTCCTTGAAAGAGCCAAACTCAAAGAGCCATTACAGGTTGCTCTGGTGACATCCAACCTTTCCTTGGAAAGCCAAACCTCCTTGCCTCCAGTCACTTCCATCTGTAAAACTCTGCCCTCAGGACTCAGCCATCTTTTGACGCTTAGGGCTTGTGACTGGGAGTTCTATCCTCTAATCAGAGATGAAACAATTGGGAAGCCAAACAAACAAGCAAACGAACACCATCACCTCTTCAGGGGTCAGAGCTTATCCAACATGCAGGGGGAAGAAAGCCACAGAAAGCGTGACTCATTTCATGTTTACTTTCCTAGTGCAGTGCCTATCTACAGGTGGTGCTGGGCTGTATCTAATATTGATTTGTGCTGGATATTTTGATCTTACCCCATTACTCAGAGGAAGGAAAGCCTACATTCATATCAGACACAGCAGAGCAAGAGAACTCCACTTGCTGTGTTACAAACCACAGTGCAATTAAAATGATTCATCATAAGTGATCACCAGGATTTCATTGTAGAAGAGTCAAAGGAAAAAATAGAAGTATTCTCACAGAGGCACTAGAAAACTGCTGTGCCAGGACACATATGCTCTATGTTTTAATTGACATTTTATATTAATATTTTTATGGTAAATCTGAACAGAGAGATATGAAACCCACTCGATCCTACAGCAGGAGTTCAATCAGAAGGGGACAAAGCTCAAACTCAACTTTGTTCCTATCATAACACATTAATAGATGCCATAAAAAAAATTTAATGTATTCAAAATACACACTGCATGCAGACTGAAAAAGCAAAGATTTAGGTCTAATCTAAAATGGATGAAAAGAATTTTTCCTAAAGACAAAAAAGCTGTAAATCAAGATCAGTTATAACAGTGTAGCCTGAAATAATTGTCTAAGAAAAATCATCCAGAAGAATCCTGTCCTTACAATGACACTTTGGAAAGAAACAATTACACCTTAAGAGAACAGTGCAAAGGCAGGGGTGGGAGCCTAAAGGATGCCTGGTCTTTAGGGTGGAAGGAGTAGGAAAAGCATTCAACCCCAGACTAATTTTAATGAGGAAACGTATTTTTTCACATTCACAAACCAGATATGAGAACGGGGAGAGATGGATGCTTTACCTGACCTTCAGTAAAATATGTCTTCTCAGTTTTCTGAGCCCAGTTTCAAGGAAATTACCACAAAAATATGGGTAACCCTGAGCATGGCCAGGTGTGCTGGCTGGTAAAAGCAGAAATGTTGTAGAACCAGGATACCATGCTAGCAATTGTTCATTAACAAAACATAAAGATGGAAAGTGGATTGAGACTGAAAATGAAAACAATACAAAAGAAGAAGAAAGATAGATAAAAAACAGGAGAAGAGAACACCCAAAGAAAACATCACAGGAGAACCCTGTTCAGGTACAAATCTTCCCTCATTTCAGTGACTGGGTTTCAAGAACCACCTGGCATCTACAAATGGGAACCTCTCCAGCCACAGAATTTCAAGGACAAAGTACCACCATTATGATGCCAATCCCATCTTTTATTATCTTAATAATATCCAACATCTTAATCCATCTGAGGTGATCGGATATGAACATACAACCTTATATTGATCCGCACAAGGCTAAATTTATGTTTACTATATACCTGGCTGACAAGCAATTTTTTTCTGACCTTTTTGTTCATGGAAAAGTACAACTGTCTCTCACATTCAGTATTTCCCTCATCCTGTAAATTACAGAGAGCCTACAGATAAATTGATTTAAGATGCCTAAAAGAGCTGCTGGTGGCCCTCAAACCACTACTTGTAATCTTCTGCTTCCCCACTGAAAGAGTTAGGATTAAACGTGGGGTGTCATTGATGCTAAATAAGTTTCTTTTTACCAGGTTGGAGGTAATAAACTGCATGGAACCCTTTCAAACCAATCTGTCAGAGTGCAATAGGCACAGGTTTTATTTCCCTCCACCAAGTAAGTGCTTGCTGTACTTGCAGCCATCTGTCTTGCGTCCCTTGCAGAAGCAATTTCCCCCTTCTACCTCTGAAAATAGCACAGAGAGCTCCTGTCAGCATCGGGGTGACATTGGCCTGTGGGCCTGAGACAGGCAGCTTTCCTACAGTTCTGCTTTAAGTAGCAATGTGCAGGTTGTATGGAAAGGTGAGGGACCATGGAAAACCAGTGGATGTCAGTGGGAAGAGTTAAATAGAAGAGGTAGGGAACATGAGATCTGGTAAAGGGACATTGAGTAATTTCGGAGCGACCATCCTAAGTGGTGTGAGGGACGTAACCACGAGCTCAGAGAAGTTTTCCACAGGTAGCCATAAGAGAAGGCGAGGTCCCAGGCAGGCAGGATGCAGCCAGGAGGAGGAAAAGCACTGCCTGTGTGGGGCAAAAAGCCCATGGTAAATTCTCTATTTTGACTCCTGCCCTCAGGCATCTCGCTCGGAGGAGAGTTGTAGCAAGCAGGGGAAGAGAGAAGGGCAGTGCTGCTCCCTCCTCACAGGCTCCGTGAGGCAATTTCAGGTACTTGGAATTACAATTGGTATTAAAGTGAACCCAGCTCGGTGCAGGTGAGGCTCTCACCTCCCAGTCTGGATTCAGTCCAATATTTTTAAGACAGAAGGCAGATGGTTTTTAGCTTAATTCTCTGACAAAAGCAGAACCGTTAAAAATGATGCTGTGTAAGAACCCTGGAAGACATTTGTTTATAAGCACTTTGCTAAATAGTACTGCTTCCTATTTGAAGAAAACACCATTTGTGAACTATTCTCACCTTTCAAAGACAGGGCACGTGCTGCAGTCAAGATTTTTCTTATTGTTGTTTCATTATTTCTGCAGACAGAGGACAGAACATTGAATAGTAAACGATGAAGCATCCTAAATAAAGATGAGCTAACACTGACAAAAAAGAGCAACAGAATACATTTGCTGAAGCAGTAGCCATGCATCCTTTGTGCTAGTGCACAAAATTAATTAAGGGACAAGTTTTTCATTCATCACTGCAATTAGCAAAGACTTCTTGTTCTGATGACGGGCAAGAAAGTCATAGAGTAGCAAAAGAGAAAGGTTTTTCTTTTCTGAAGTGCCAAACCCTCACATTTACACATCAAAGTTGATGCCTAAAGTCAGCGTAGTTGTTACCTTGATTCAGCCATTTCTGGATCACACATCATGTGTTTGATTTTCTGAAAGGCAAAGCACATATGTTTAATCAGAGATGGATATGAAGCATATACATATGTATATTAAGATAAACAAAGTAAAGAGCTCCAGCTCAGATGGAAATCACATCTCAAGCTGAGATCTGTGTATCTGATTCTACACATTCCAAATACAGTTAATTATACAGAATAAATAGTTATAAAGATTGGTGAAGTAAGCTTCTTTACTTTGTACTGCAAATTCCTGTTTGTAGGGTGATTCCTACAGTGAGGGACTTCGGTTCCATTTACAAAGTTTCATTCAATGTTTATGCTCCTGAGTTTTAAAAGCAGGACATGCACACTTAGCTTTTGTTAGACATAAATGACTGCTTTCATTGTCTTTTGACTTCTTGACTTCAATTTACAAATTTTCTGACAAGATGTTTTAGTAATAAAATCTTATTCCAGTTTAGCAAATTAATTACCCATTATCACACTTGAGTAGAGCAGACTGAGATCAAAAATACCTAAAAGCCTGTAGGCAACCATACCTCAAAGCTGTTTATCGTCTTTCCTAATTTTATTTATCATGGTTAGTTCAGAATCCAGAAAAGAATTACATGAAAACAGATCCTGATGTGGGGAGCAGCTGTGGATATCCACGTTCTCCTAAAAAAACCCAACCAACCAACCAACCAAAACCAGATCCAAAGCAACAAACCAAACCCAAAAGATCAACAGCTGAAGGAGTAAAACAGCCTCTCAGGCTTTGTGTTTGTGTCAATTACCACACAGGTCACCTGTCCTTTATTGATAACCTGCCTCAGCATTGCTTTTCTAGAGCATGTGAAATAAGGTGCAAAACTAAAGTGTATTTGTCACACTGCTGTTCAACTTTAATTTGTCACCTATGTGAAATCAATTGTTCAAATCTTTAGGAGGTGTGTGTGGAGGCAAAAAAGGTTAATTCTCTCTATGACCTTACTTAGAAGGTTTCTCTATATTTAGAGAACAACCATTTAGCTAATTACTTTCATCATTCTAAGCTTGAAGGATCAGAGACCCATAGAAAATACTGGGGGAACAGCAAACTCAGTGACAACTGTCAGACATCATACAACAGGTCTGGATTGACAGCTGGAAAAGGACAAGGGTGTTTAATCAACAGGAATGTGATCAGGAATCAGGAAAAAACCAATCAGGAATGTGCAGAACTGGCTATGGCACAGTGGTTATACTTTAAAGATAAATATTTCTTTGGCATGTCAAATCAAACATCTTTAGCCTGTATTTTTCTGATTTTGGAATCATAATCTGAATCAGGTCATTCTCTCAAGATTAAAATTCTGCTTGGTCTCTGCTCTCTTAAATGTGAATTCTCATCTCATTGGTAATCAGCATTTGATAGGTTGCATTCTTAACTACGGGCAGAAAGATTTTTTTTTTCCATGAAATGTGATCATCTGGAGTCAGATCCATGAAAAAAAAAAAAAGCAGTTTATTCCAGCAGTGCTCACCTAGTTCCACATTAACAGGAATGTGTTTGTGTGTTTCACCAGGTGTGTATTTCCCAATAAATATTCAGATGTGGAGCTGTGGATCAGAACCCAATAATGTCAGACCTTGCAGAAACACCAGAAAAGGAGGACAAGGTGGTAATTGCCCCAGAAAGCCCCACACAGTGAATGCTTTGACCTCAAAACTTTGACTTTTTTCTGGCTCCAGATTTATTAGCAGCCCCTTTGCTGCAAAATTCCTGGATGAAGGGAAATAAAGCCATAACTCAAAATATTGTGCCCAGCAATGTGCTAGAAAAAAAAAAAAATTATGTGGATTTCTGGTAGTAAAGAGTGAATGTAACAATAATGATTTTTGTTATTCATACCCAGAATGCACAAGAATTTTAATGACTTTAGTGAAGAGAAGCCAAAACCAGGACCAGATGGAAAATAGAATGAAGAAACTCAGCACCAATAGCAATTTTGTACTAAAATGAAGACTGTTATACCTTAAACACCAAAAAACCCAGTATACACGTATCAGCCTAGTCAAAAGAAATAAACACCAACAATAAACAGCATATCTCTGACCCTAGAGATGTTTCAGATTTCTCCAATTAATGCCATTTTGTACCAATCAATATATTTGTATTATAAGAAAAGCCGATCTACTACAATTACAATAAAAAAATACCAAACACCACCAAAATGAATGTCTGAATATCCACATCTGAATGCAAATACCAGTTCAATCACTGCTTATTTTACATTGGTCTTGTTATTTCTGGGGGAATCTTTTAAAAGTCCCCTCTCAGTCACAGAGATTTGGTTTGTCCACACGAACCAGAATCACACAAAATTTCACCTGCTTGAAATAAAAAAAGCCCCAAACAAATAATGAAAAGAAATTGACCTAGTAAACATACCATAACCAACAGAAGAGATTCTTCAACTAATAGGCACAAATGAGCTTTCAAGTATTCAGCAATGCTCAGTAAACACAGACCCATCCTTGTCAAAAGTATATTTCTTTTTGCATTTTATACCATGGGTCATTCCAGGATTTCAGCACAACACACAAAGAAGATTCTGTACTTCTTTATGGAAGGTTTTGTCAACCTATAAAAAGGGGTAATTGGGACAATAAAATGCCATAGAAATGCCATGGATTTATACTGAAATTATTGTGAAAAATCTGTGGAATTTTTTAGATAGAATCTTGCTTTAAAATTGTCTTAAAGGATCCTACAGGAATGAATATCACAGATAATATTTCTGTTAAACACTACAGCATGGCCCAATTTAAGATTGGAGCTTTTCCATTAATAAGAAGGACTTAAATCCAGTTGTCCTTGACCCTATGTGGGCCATATGCAATACTTCATATGTTTTTAACTTAAATATTTCACATATAAAATAGATAATGTTATTTTTTTATTATTTATATATGTACTAAAAAATATCTATATTTCTAGTCCCATATTTTGGGCTGTTTTATAACACTATGTCCAACAGCAACTACCAGTGTACAAACAGTTCTACATCAGAAGACAAGGGGGAGTCAAAACTATTACCTACAGTAGCTGAAACTGTATTGAACAATCATAAATTTTGGCTGATTCAAAGCATGCTTTAAAAAAAGAAAAAAAAAAAGAGGTCAGATGAGCATCATCAGAGAACAAACAGCAATAGTAAAGCACTCAATTTTATCTGAAGCAATGAATCAAAACCTTCTAAATAGTAATGAAAAAAAACCAGCCAGAAATACAATACCAGAACTTAAAGAAAGTAATTTATAGGAGAATATTTGTGGCATATTTCCAACCCACTGCAGTAGGAAAATTCATGAATAATATTAGGGGCATTTATGTGATCCACTTTCCTCCTGTACAGTGTTTGTCCAACGTAATGAGATCTGGATTGGCTGAATAAAATACAAATTTGAGAGTGCTATACTTGAAACTGATCATGCATGTTAGGAGGGGGAAAAAAAGGCAAATGGAGCCTTTTTAATGCATATAATCCCATGTGTTAATATTGACACTCAGCTGCACTAATACAGGTTATTGCTACTGAATTAACAATGCTCACAAATTAACAACCAGAGAAGTCTCATGGATTACACTTGCATCTTCTGTATAAACATTTTTTTTAATATTTGTTTCTATTCAGGCCAAGGCCATGACTTTCTAATTTCATTGGAAAAATTCAAATCCCATTCTCTGAGGCAGGCGATGTGGGAGAACTATGACCGACCGAAGATGGATTTGCTTTATTCTCTGAAATTGAAGTGAAAATTACATTTGTGTCATTACATTCTAATACAGTCATGAATATACATACCAAAATACATCTCTCTATATATGTGTATTTATATATCTATATTCAACTTATTACTCTTCTAGACACCAGAAGTTGAGGTTTACAGCTGCAGGAATTCAAATAGGATTAGAGAGAAAACTTTTACTTGTTTGCAAGCCTGGCATAAACTTTGAACAGCTGTTTTCACCAGGCAAAGAGCACAAAAGTCTCTTCCATTCTGAGAAGAAAGCCAGAAAATATTAGATAGGATAGGATGGGTAGGTAGGACTGCAAAATTTCACCCCCATTCATGCCTAATCCTGCTTTATTCATTATAACAATAATCTCTTAAGTAGTCTATACCAGTTGCAGGTATTCCAACACAACTGTACCTTTGCTTTTCCCACACAAATCTACACAATATTTTTATTAAAATCGCCCTGTGGCAGATCAAAGAGACTTTCCTCCACCAGCAGTTGTGTACCTGAAGAGCTGTCTCATGGAACTGAAACTTTGTCCCCTTTAAACATTAAGTTTAACGTTTTCAAAGTGCTGAAACGATTTTGGAAGCCCGAGGCTCCAAGGAAGTGATAAGGACTTTGACAGGGTCACTTCGCCACCGTGAACCCTGCAGACAGACTAAAGGAATCATGGAAAGAGGGAGAGAGAGTTCCCATTTCCCTTTTAATTCAATGGAGGAGGTGCTTTCTTGGGAAGTTTTTATATTATCCTTCTTTTACAGCCTATTTCAGAAACAGCAATTTTCCTGCTTTCTTTTCCTCAACAGAAAGAAAAAGGGAAAAGAAGTAACTTTAGGAGATTTAAGATTTTTAAGACACTTCTCCCTAGCATAGGTTTGTTTCTTTCCAAATGTTCAATTTATTCAAAGTATATGAAAAATAATCAATAATCAAACAGGTTCAATCAAACAGACTAAACAAAACATACCAAGTTCTAATGATAAGGAATGTGCTGCTTGCATGTTATTAGAAGCTCCACAGCTACAAATTTATGCAACTCAGACCACTGAAAAGGGACAAACCTGGAAGTTCAGAGTTGTTTTGTTCCCAATATTCTTAAGACTCTTTTTTCAAAGTTTTCTGCCACTCGAAAACACCTGCAAGTAACTGAGAAATTGGTGTTCCAGCCATTACTATAATTACCTTAAATTTCTTTTTACTAGATCTTCTAGACAGCTGTTGCACTCTACAGTATTTTGTTTCCAGCATGGGAAATCTGGGCTCAAAGTCCATCTTATACATAATTTTCTATTTCATGGGTCAAGCATCAATAATTTTAAAAAGCAGCTTATATCTTAGACTAAAAAGAAGCTGAGTTCAGAAGCTAAAGCATTTTGTATTCTGCGAAAAATAATTTTAAAAAAGGGAGGCAGGCTTTTGCCAGGCCAGGCATCTATGCTTTGGGGTTGGTGGGGGGTTTTTTTGTTTGTTTGTTTATTTGTTTGTGTTGTTTTTTTTTTCCTAAGAAAAACATTTTATACCACTTTTGTTTAACAACATCCACATATTCTAATCTTTTTCACCTCTGGACATCACAGTGTATTGTCACCAGTCACTGTGACATCTGCTAGGGAGGCCAGAAATAATTCGCAGGTTACTGACAGCTGCTGTGGGCTGCCAAACTGTCATTTGAGAGAGTACACTGGAAAAAAAAAAGTGTGGTAAAAAGCTTTCTTCATGCCCACCCTCTGCTATTAAAGTATTGTACATTCTCAGCAAAAGCAGTGCACAAAAGAGCCTCACAACTTAGAAGATACATTCTCACATTAGTGGTCTTCTGAAAATGGTGGAGTCAAGACAGACCTTTACAAAGGTGTGAATTGCAGCAGGGGAGGCTCAGGGTGGACATCAGGAAGAATTTCTTCACTGTGAGGGTTGTCAAGCACTGGAACAGATTGTTCAGGGAAGTGGTGGAGTCACCCTCCCTGAAAGTGTCCAAGAAAAGACTGGATGTGGCACTCAGTGCTATGGTTTAGTCAATATTCAGTCAAAGTTTGGAATCCATGACCTTGGAGGTCTTTTCCACCTTCAATGGTTCCATGATTCTGTGGAAGTTAGCAAATGCTACTAGGCCAAGTGTGGCTTTTGCTGCACCAAGATCTGTATGACTCACAAGTGTGCATAATTATCAGAAGACAGATGAAGTCCTGGAGACTTTGAGGGCAAACAGCAAATGTGCTTCAGTAAGTCTGAACTCTGTTTTCAGAGTCAATGGGAATATTGGATTTTTGATAGCACTTAGGCCTACACTAAGTGCTCTTAAAAATCACAGTAGAGGCAGATTGCCAAAGAAAATCAACAGAAGAAGGAACCAGGAACTGACCTCTGACCCCCCTGAGCCCCTCCACAAAGCCCCAGTGCTGGTTTACAGGTGCTGTACCAGGAATGGTGCTGTGGTGCACAGCTGAGCACTTGGGACACGGCTCCACCTGAAACTGCTTTCAGCACTTGGATTCAAGGTCCGCATCCTCCTGAGAACCACAGAAGAATATAAATCCCAGCCTGGCAGTTCAGGTCAGTTTTGGATCTGTAATTAAAAACAAACAAACAAGCTGTCCCAAGCAATATAAAAACAAACAAACAAAAAAGGCAAAACCCCTGCTACTTACATATTTAAAAAAACAACACAAACAAACCTGAAAATATCAAGATGGTGAAAACCAGCCAGCTAAAACCAGTTAATTCACATGTCTCAGATCAGTGCTGTTTTCCAAGAGTGCTGTAAGGGACTGGATACAAGAGGGCTGCTTGTATATTGAGACGATGCTGCTGTCCTTCAGCACGGTGGCATTTGTCTGTTCATTTGCTGTGGCACCCCCACGCAGCACAGCCACTTAACACCTTCAGAAAGAGGGACTCTTCAATGTCATGGCACTGCCTGAGGCACGAGTGCTTCAACAAAAGCTGGATATATTCCTGTGTACACCCAGCTAAACAAAGAGTTCATAAGTCTTTGCATAACCCAATTGCAGGAGCTGTGAGTGCAGAGAGCACTGAGCGTTGTACAGCAAGGCTCAGTGATCCATCAGCCCACTGAATTATTTACTCTCCACTAGCACAGAACTCACAACGACATCCTAGAGGTTTTAGTTACACTGCAAACTTCCTGTTTGAGTCTTCTGCAAACCCTGCTCCTGCACTAAACTGGGAACGTACTGCTCTCCAGCATACATCATGGTGAGGAAAAGCAGCTTCCTGAGTGAAAGCAGCAGCCTGGCAGGTAATTCCATTTCCACTACGCACATGTTGAAAGCTGCTGTGAATCCAGATCTTTAAATGCATAACCAACAAGTTTTACAGCCACTAAAATATGGCTCATACATAGTGCATTTTCTTTAAAGAGGGTCAAGTATGGTGGGTTCTGCAGGAAACAATCACCTTACCTCTGTTCAAATTATTTCCCAATTAGAGCATGAGTTAAAACATTCATCCAATTAATTTTTCGTTTGTTTGTACCTCACTGATTGTGTGAGTTGCTATCCAAACAGCTGCTTTTCAAAAGGGACCTTTCTGAGCCTCTGGTGCTGCAGACTGCTGTGTTATATACTAACCCACTGATCCATACTGCCTTCAATTTTCTTTGATGCTTTCTAGTTTTTAAGTGCTGTAGCATAATGTTAACCTTGCAAGTGCAGCATCTATTTCTAACACAGTTACCTCCTACAATTTATCTGGGCAAATTTTTCAAAGGCAGTACTCTACACATGGAGACGTTCTGTGTGCATCCTGTGCCCATAATAAATTAAAAAAATAGATGGATAAATGTCAACTCTTACATCCTGTTTTGAAGACAGATCACATTATCTCACCAGCTGGAGACTACATCAATGGCTGTGACTTCACCACTTTATAAAACACTCCCTGGACCTCGGATGAGGGGCACGTTATACACGAAAAATTGTGTGTGCAGGAAATATACATTGTATATCTACAAAATGGGCCATATCCCACTGCCATTAAAATTGATGGGAGTTTTGCCACTGCCTTCAATGGGATCAGCAGCAGTATATAAAGATGGATTGGCTCCGAGCGTGCACACTGGCGCTTTATGGGCGTGACAATATAAAAGCCCTGTTGAAGTAATGGCATGAATTATAACAGTACTGGGGATGTCAATTTGCCTTCTTCTACCTTCACTCGCTGTACAAGGAACATTAAACATTTCCCTGGTTAGCCACAGAATCATAAAAATTACAGATAAAAAAAGTACTATTAAGTCTAGTTCCTGCCAACACAAAATTACTCCTCCTTGTACCTTTCCTAATCCTCTCTGCAGCCTGGTTTTACACCTCTCAAATGTCCTGGCATGTTTTCCTCCCTGTAAAGAATTATTCCATCAGCTACTTAATCACACATGCAGACAAGATAGATTTTTCCTAGAATAAATCAACAAAGCAAAACACCCTACTAAATATATTTACATATATATATATATATATATATCTGAATTCCCTCTTTTTGGGACAATTAGAAAATACTTTTTGAGAACTTCAGAACTTTATCAGTTACATTCTTCCCTGCTTTTCATGGCCCACCACATCGAAATGCAGGCAGGAGGAGTTGCTCATTTGTTAGTGGTGAGATGGTTCTCAATGAGGCTGAAATTATTAAAAAAGGAAGCCACCATTCTGTTGTTACTTTCATTTGCACCTTGCCCACCCTCTCCCTACTGCCTTACCATACTTCTGGGCTTTACCCTCTTTTGGTTAGGGCAGAGAGTGCCAGTCCCCTCTATTTTTTAGGGCAGGGTGTTTAATAAGGACCCAGTACATTAAAGAGGAAAAAATAGATCTAAAAGATGTGCTATGTTTTGAGGCACCTTCACCTCAAGGGACCTCAAGCAGGTTAAGGTGCTACAAGAACACCTATTCTGAGAGAGAAGTTTTGCCAAATTACATCAAAAGGTGGTTTGAAAGTTATTCATGGATTCTCACTGAAGATATGTGACTCTAAGGCTCTTCCCAGCAGCAAAAGAAGTGACTGGAGACAGGGAGAATCAGCAGGAATCGTGTCAGGGCCCTTCCCCAACACAGATGCTGCTGAACAAGAATTATCCCAGAGCAGCACAGGGGACTGAGACACAGCAACTTAAACCTAAACCCCTTGTGGACAGCTGTAAGATCTGCTCTGACACTGTGTGTAAATAGCCTTTTCTCTATTTTGACTGCTTTATTTGATTGGCCTTGCCAGAAGTGAGGTCAGGCCAAATGCTTGCGGTTATTAAAGATGAAAGCCTTACGTCAGGGAAGCTTCATTTTGGAAAGAACAAGGTGAGAATGTCACTGACCAGCTGAAGTGCTGGCTCCATTCAAATCTGGATTCCTGAGCTGCCTTGTAGGGCTTCTGTCTTCTTTAATGGAAGGGTTCTGCAGCATTTGCAGCACTTCTCACTATAGGATTATTACCAATGGCTTTAGGGCAGCAGATGCATTTCTATTTCCTCTGAGGCCACCAAGGGTCACATCACCATGACACAGTGGTGACCGTGCAAAGGGCCATCTCAGAGTGAAGCACCACAAAACACTGATGTGAAGAACCACCTTGGACACAGCTGTAGGGAGCAGAAATTCCTCAGTGGAGCACAAAGGCTGACACGAAACCCAGCTTTATGTTCCATCTCTTTCTCTCGAGAGCAGCTGTGACTTTTTGATCCAGGCATTTTGTTCTGGTACCACAGAGAACATTTTTGAAACGGAGGCGTGGAAGCTCTATGGTGCTTGCCTCTGTTGAAAACTACGTACAACTACTAGAAAATCAAAACTTCCAAGGCCATTAGACCTTGACCTCAAGTCATAGGATGCAGGCAGGAAGATCAGAAAAGGAAAAAATCATTTTCTGACAAGCATTTCATGATTGCTGTGATCTGTCTCATAAAAACCTATCTTTAGTCAGGAATCATGTGGTGGGGCTACATCTAAAAGCTGTGACCAGGGACTGACTGTGCCCTGTGTGCTCTGATCCAAGTTCGGCAAACTGAGAACTCCCAAGTTTCACTTTTCCCTGGAAGTTAAGAGACTACCAGGATGTGCTGTTCCCATTTCCCCTGCAACATTTATAGCCAATACTGCATGAAGTTATGCCAGCTTAGAAGTAAGCCATATTCTACTCCAGCCAGGTCTGATTCTCCAATTTTCCTCCCACCAAACCAGTTTTTCTGACAGGAGCACCTACCAATACAGCCATTTGTTTGGCAAGAAACAGGAAGACACATTTGATTCAAATGCTTATAGCTAATTTAAAGACCCTGCAAATTTAAAGCAATCCCACTACAGTTTTCATGACTGCTGTCCTCAATTCTCCTTCTAAGACAGTCAAATGAAGTAAGGGGATCCTCCCAGCCCAGCACAGGTACCTGTGGCTCTCCCACCATTCTCTCCTCTCTCTACTCACAGAGCATTTCCTGAACAGGCTGCAGCACTGCTGCTCTACCATGCTAAAAGCCACAGAGTCTCTTCTCCAGTATTTCACATGTTTCACCCACCAGTCCTGATCTTTTCATTTTACCCCTTACAATGTGTTTCACCTTCTCTTACTAAGAAAGCCAAGAGCTCATTAGTCCCCTGGTCAGGTGCATCAGTCCACAGACATTGTGTAATCTGTTTTTCCACTCTACCCCACAGTGGAGAATGCTTTTGACAAGCCATAATTGAACTGTGTCAGATGCCACTGAATAAAGGATAAAATTTGGTAAATACTGAAATTGCCTTTAGATAAGGCCTTCTTTCCAGTTTCTTATTGTGCTGACCCCCCTGAAACAGGGAAGTGACTTTTTATATACTGGAAAAGGGAATGGCAGAAAAGCACGAGAGCAGCTGAACTCCAGAGCTCTCTGTGGCTTCTGAGGTGCTGGCACTGGTGTGTGCTATGCATACAGCTGTGGACAGTTTCATTAGAGATCGTGAAGATTTCTCTGGGACTCTCCAATGCAAGAGAAATGGTCATTTCCCTGCCCTCATCTTGCTTGGGGCTGCAATTTCCTCTATGATAGAAAGGCTGACTTGTTTTCCTCCCCATCTCCATTAGCATTGCTCAGGAAAGAGGAGGAAGGACATGACAAGGAACTAAATTACAATTCCCTGGCAAAAAAAAAAAAAAAAAAAAAAAAAAAAAAAAAAAAAAAAAAAAAAA
>NW_024581130.1:8872323-8887969 GCF_017639235.1 Corvus kubaryi
AAAAAAAAAAAAAAAAAAAAAAAAAAAAAAAAAAAAAAAAAAAAAAAGGTGTAAAATGGGAAAATGTTGCAGCCTTGTCATGAAGGGGAGCAGAAGTCAGAAGTATCCAAGAGATCCCTGAACGGACACGAAGCCTTTTCAAGAAGTGCCTTTGGGTGGACACTACTTCCCAACATGTGCAAGCTTTGCCCCTCACCTCTACAGGCCTGCCTCCGTCCTTTCTGCTTTTCCCTTCTCCTTCCACACGTGCTCAGCAAATTCCTGTCACCAGCCAGAACTGATTAGAACAAAAGAAAAAACCAAAAAACTCCACAGCACTCTGGAACAGAAGTCATCAAGTACAAACCAAAGTAAGTATCCCTTATTAATTAGTCTTGTTTTTACCTTCGTTGTTGGTGCATTTTTCGACTAGTTGGAAAGGGACTCCAGGAGATCAGCAAAGGGTTATGCAGAACTCAGTGCAGCTTTTAGACACACCAGGGGGCCTTGCTGCAGGGTTCAGGTCTAATGCAGCTCACAGAGATTTGCCCATTTGCTGAGGCTGAGAGAAGCTCAGCTCAAGGGTCCCTTTGTTCTTCCCGAGATTATCCAGTCCATGTCCTCCTCACCCATCCAATTCAAGCACATATTTCAATTCCATCCCTGAGCAAGTTACATTCTTGCCTTTCCACTTCAATTTCCACAGGGCAAATGAAACTGATGGGAAGCATTTTGACAAAGGTACAGTTATTTCATCCAGTAGCCTGACATGACTCCAAATGTGGGTATTACATTTCATGTTCCTGGGACAGATCCTTTTCACAGGAACACAGGATCATCTGCATACTCAAATTGCAAGAACTTTACAGCCTCTCAAGTTTTCAGAGACACTGCTGATAATTTAATACTACAGGGCCACCACAAACATTTTTCATCCCAAAGCAGGGGAAAGGATAACTTTGTGAAAGCTCACACAGCAAAGAGTGAGGTTTCAGAACCTCTGATGCATTTGTTTGCCTCACCAGAAGGTACAGCAGTGTTCTGAGGGCAAACTGTGTAACATACACATAAAATATACTAAATGTTTTCAAAGTGAAGGAAGGCAGATTTGGATTTGATATTAAAAAGAAATTCTTTTTTACAGTGAGGGGAATGAGACACTGGAACAGGTTGCCCAGAGAAGGTGCGGATACTCCAACCCCAGTGTTTAAGGTTGGATGGGACTTTGCAACCTGGTCTAGTGGAAGGTGTCCCTGTCCACAGCAAGAAAGCTGGAACTGGATGCTTTTCAAGGTCCCTTCCAAGGCAAACCATCCTGACTCTATGAAATTAATAAATGTGCAGTGTCACACACCCCCATGTCCACAAGTGCAACTCATCTACATCTGTTCTTCAAAATAACATTTTTATAAACAGTGATTATAACCTTCCACCTGGGAAAGAACCCTTGGGGATGAAAGGGTTCCACTTTGCTTCAAGACAAGCATAGGCTGTAATATACACACCATTATTCTTTCAACTCATTTTTGCAAGCTCAAAAATAGAAGACTATCAATAAATAACAAAAAAACCCTGGTGTTGATCTACCTGCTGACCTTTGCATCTGTAAACAAAAGACAGCTTTTAACCAGTAAACAGCTTAGCAAATATGAAACCTGTTCTGCCAGTGCTTGCAGCACCTAAGATGACACTACGTCCAAATCAGTTCCTACAGAAACACAGATTTCTAGATGTGTTTAGAGAGAAAGCAGGATTTCCATGACTTCAGACCACTGAAAACCATTTTATTTAAAAACATACTGTATTAGAACCAAGTTAGTAAATAAAAATACCAAAACCAGTGCAAAATTCTACCACATTAGGCCTCTTATTCTAGGATCCAAATCCCTTTGAAAGCACCACCCTGAAAACAATACAAAGCTCCCTTGACTTCCTAAGGACTTCTCAGAGGCCCACAAGCCCACACTGGAAGGCACATTCAGGATTTTAAGTTAAAATAAGTTAAATTTCTTCCTTTCTTTTTATCAGGAATTATTATTAACACTTAAAATTCAGTTGCCTTGGACATGTTCATATGCACATACTGTATTTAAATCAATATAAATTTATCACATACTGCTTATGAACAACCAACAGGCATCAGGTGGAGGACCTTTTCTTTAATTTAGCTACGTACATGGGACCCCACGCTCTCCCTTTCTCTGGGAGAACCAGCAGTTCGTGCTGCTGCGTTCCACTGAGGAAAGTGAATTCCTGGGAAACACCTCTGGCCAGCTCACTTATATCCACAGGCATCACATCCCTGCAGGAGTTCAGGATGAGATTGATCACATCGCTGTTTTCTGCCTTGGACAGGGTGCACGTGGAATAGACCAAGGACCCACCGGGACGCAGGGCTTTGATAGCAGACCTGCAGAGAACAACAGAGAGGGAAAAGGGGAAAAAATCAACATCAGAAGGGACATACTAGTAGAGGGAGAATGTGTAGACTTACAAATCCAGACTATAAATAAATATGACAAAAATAGCATTATGAAAATGTCTTCACTGTACATAACAGACAGTTCAGGAAACCACCCACAACACGACTTTGCTTTCTCATTTATTATTGCATTCTCAGTTAGCTGAAGGTACTTTTTACACCCCAGTGACAAGTACAAAGCAGCATCCATTCAGAATATGCATCAAGCACTGCTGTGCTCAGCTCTGCTGTGAAAGTGCTGCAACTGTGCATACAAAATGGGTTACCTCGCATCAGAAGGGCCAGCTAGACATGGCAAGATGCTTGTGTGAACAAATATCAGAATGGACACTTGCAGTAATGGCCTGAATTCATGACTGGGCTGTAATCTTAGAAACATTCCTGCTAATTCTGCAACTTATTTAGCAAGGTAAGAGGATTTGGGGGTGTCACTGAGCCACTGCTTTTCAACCTGTTTTCCTAACGATCATATATTGTTTGTTTATGTACCCTTCACTTATTAACATGTTGACAAATTTTGACTAAAGGCAAAATAGTGGCTTAAAGCCTGAAAGCTTCACAACTACTGGCAGGTGGAGGGAACAGAGGTTCTTCTTTATCACTTTACCACTGAAACTGGGTTTAAATAAACTGCTTATTTCCCAGTACAGCAGATATGCCAAGTCCTTATTCAGACACATAAATATAACCTATGAGTGGATAGAAATAAGATATGCAAACCATATTCACCTGCTGCAAATTAAGGGAGTAAGAAGATAAATCAAAAATCTTGCACCACCACCATTTCTAAAAGAGGAAGCTACACAAAAGGCTCATTTGCTATTAAAACACTGTCTGAAGATAAATCCCATTAAATCATACATTTCTGAGCCATTTTTGGCTCAAAGACTGAATTGTAAGCTGGTATTCAAACAGATACTACAGGCAAATATCACGTTAAATATAATTGTTCCCTCAGTAAGATTCCCTTTGTTTAATAACAAGAAAATCAGAACAGGTGAATGGTGTAAATGACACTGAATAATCAGAGATTTGTAGATATTACTGACAATACTGTGCTCACACCCCCCAGGAAAAAAATATCCTGGGACAAATAAAAAGAAGAAAAGCAAAGAAAAAGAAACAACCATCTCCTCAAACCAGATGAGGTGAGCAGTCCCCAAAGGCAGAAATTCTGATTCCAGGTCTAGATAAACAAAGACAATGCCATGGAAATAGCAATTCCTCCAGAAAGCTGAGGACTTCCCATGAGTGGTATCTGACCAAAAACAGTTAAGAAAGGAAAGGAGAAAATACAAGGGGGGGGGAAGATAAACCCTTTTAACAGAATTGGGACTTTTTGGCAAAAGAATCAATAAAGAAAAGCTTCAGCACAAACAGGATCAAAGCTGATCACAGATCAAAGCTGCTCTGAAAATCCTGCCCAAAATAATATGGGAACACCAGGACAAATGACTGCTTCAGACAGTGATAAGACCAGGTGAAAACTCCTGTATTATACCAAATCTACTTCTCTTGGCAGTCCACACATTACCTTGCCCAATTCTTCTATGAGCCTTGGTTAAGGTAATCAGCAAGCAAAGTACATATTTCACTTAAGTCTATGATTTTCCAATTTTACTCAGCATAAAAGGACAGAGCTCTCTCAAGTGATGGTGCTCTAAGAAAAAAATATGCGTTAAATGCCTCTGTTGCATCAATCTTCAGGAAAAACACAGAGAGCGAGCATATATAACCTTAGTGAGGGAGCAATTCCAAATTCAGCCTGTTATAGCCAAAACCAGGTTACAGTGCACTTAGGTATCCTAAATATTTTCAGTTTAACTGGGCCTAGTGCACTCATTCGAGGATACTCTGAAAATAAGTTAAACCTATTAATTAATTAAACCTACAAGGTTATCTCACACCCCAAGTAGCTTTTCAAAGCCTGCAGAAATGTTTGAGAATGTTCCTGCCACAGCTTGGTAGAGCACAACATTCACACTGCCACCTTGAGACAGTCAAAGAGAGCAGGGGGAACCCTGACATCCCTCCCAGCTCTCATCTTCTAAAATTCTGCACTTACCAGCAGGCATTTAAATGCCTGGCTCCAGATTCATGCTGGCATCCCAACACATATTTACTCCATAGAGGGTTCCAAAAGCAGCGTTTCTGTCCCCAAAAGCTGTCCCGCCTTCTCTCCAGCTCCTTTCCTTGTCAGCAGCTGCCCATTTAAAAGGGTGGGGCTCATGCTGCTGCTCTTGGCCTGAGGAACCACAGTGCACCCAGAAATATGGAATTAACTGCTAAATTAAAGCAAAGCAGGCTTGTGCAACCCTCCCTTCTCATGAACAGCAAACCAGCAAGAGACCCTGATGTCTCTTTGACCCCACTGTCTCTTGGCCTCACACCCATTTGGGGAAATTCAAAAGCACCTTTTTCCTCCCATGTATTAGATCTTGCTTTTATCTTTCACATTAGAACTCAAAGAGAACAGAGCTGAAGTCTAAACGGGCTCTCAAAAAGTCGAGCTGATCTTCACATTTTTATCAGAATCCAGCTATATAACTCATTTTTGACAGACCTACCCCTGCCAGCTACACCTTTTCCATGTATGCACGAGTGCCAAGCCCTGAGGGCAGCCAGCGAGCTTGGAAATGCTTTAATGTAACAATTGAGATGTACTTTTAGCAGACCTGAGAATTTTACTCCTAGAAGCAGATAATGGCAACCACTTTCCTACTTCTAAGATAGGTACTAAGTAAGCATTTAGAGAAGAGAGAAAATTCTTTTACCATGTAAGAGTGGGAAAGGTAAAAGATAAAGCTATATACCAAAAAGTAGCTGTAGCTACACTTTACAGGGTTAAAAGCCTGGACACTTGAAAAATGTCTTTTTCTTCCCATACAGAAGGCAACAACTCCTTCAGACAACATTTTCAAGGGCACCATGCTCCTCCAACTGAGTCCATCAGAGGAAAGAGCAGCACAGGCCTCTGAAGGAAAACTTGAAAATCTCACCTCAAAACCCCCATGTCTAAACCTCAGCCTGTGAATCTTCACTGGCCCATGACCCAGAAAGGTCAGCCTGCTCAGGGCAGTTCTCTTTATTTTGAACTTAAACCCTGAATTAAAATATCTGAGGAGAATGACTTCAGGCAGCAAGGTTAATCAATGTATCTATCCATCTTGTCAAGTGCAGCAACAGTTGTTTCAGTCCCTGGGCTCAAAGTCAATGCCCGCCAGCCCTGATTAAGCCGTGCTTGGCTTCTGATAAACCTGCAGGGAGCTGCAAAACTCCAAGTGTGGAAGTGCTGGGCTCAAAGTCACACAGGGTGACACTGAGCTGGGCAAGCAGAGCCAGGGAGTTTGGTCCTCTCGTCATCAGCATCACGGAGAATTCATTAATGAGAGGATTTGCTCATCAGTGAATTGTTCAAATACATTTAAGAAACTTCCTCTGTAAATCACTGGAGGGAAACAAGCTCATCCAAGGGGCAGGTTGGAGATGAAGCAAAACTTAATCCTACTGTAACTCCACCATCTAGGAATTAAGATTTCTCTTTCATTGGGAATCTTAATTATCGATGCTCAGCTGAAGGAATTCGGTGCTTGTTCCTTTGTGACTCTCAAAAATGGGCTTCAATTCTAGAATGCTTTGACAGGATGCTAAAACATTTTTTTCACCTTGCTCTCATTACAATGCCCTGTTTAAAAAACCCCCACATTATTTAGAGGCAGTTAACCTGCAGTTATTTTTCTCTTAGCGGTACATATGACACTTGTGTTTACTAAAGAGCTAAAACTTCCAGCTGAAATAAAGATCTACTTATCCTTAATTTCATAATTTTATTTCAGGTATATATGTTTCCTGTAATGAATTTTACATGTTTAGAGCCACTAATACTGCAAGGTTTCATGCTTCACATGAAGATACATCAGAACACACATCAGAAGTCCTGGAAACTTTTTCTGGAGCCTCTTTCTGTCCATCTCATTCAACAAGTTCTGTAAAACAAATTAACACATGCAGATTGCTCCCCTCCTCATTCTAAATAAGGTTTTACAGCACTAACAAAAAAAATTTTAAAGTACTTTATATTTTTGCAGGGTGTGTCTCTGGGTACAAGTCCATATTGTACTGTGGAGGTCAGAGGTACAACAGATACATTAATCAATCCTAACTCCCTCTATTACAGAAGTACTGGAACAGACTTTTTAAAGAAATATATTATTTTAAAGCTCCTTCTTTAAAAAATTCTCAATATTTACTAAATTAGGGAAAACAAAACAGCATTACTGTTTAATATCTCAGGGAACAAAAGGTTATGCTAGAGCCACACGACAATTCCAAACCCAAAAAACTGTTACATGCAACTAAAATGTAGTTAGCCAGGAACTAAACAGGATTTTTCCCATTTACAGAAAATGAGACATAATAGGATGACTTTTTTCATTCTAAAAGTCTTGGCGTCTCAAAGATCCTTTTAAAAACGGGCAGACACAAAAATATATATTTCATACTATAGGTAGCACCTGCATTTCCAGCCTATCCTCCTGTGCTTGGGTTTATGTTGCACACCGTGGGAAGGGGCAGAATTAATTATGTTAATCGTTCAACCATTTTCAGTATTAAAGTGCAAAGATGACACATTTTAAAACAACACTTCAACAGTGCCATCTTTTGGCAACTACAACATATTTCTGCTCAATAGGCAAGATAATGTCTCATCAGAATAAAAAATGCCAATTCTATTCTTTTTATTGACTTAAAATATCCACATTACCTTTTGCCTCTCACAGAAGTCCAGATACTTTGTGGTAATATGACCTGCATGTTACAGGTTTTGCTTTTATTTCTTCAAACCTGGTCAAAATGATAAAGAAACTCCTGCAGTGTCAAAATACCAATTTTTTTTAATACTTTATGATGGGCAGTGACAGTAGTTCAAGCACTCCCTCTGCTCCTCTCTAAGTAAACTTTGCTCCTGTGGAGAAACATTGCAGCTCAGAATAACAGGAGAATCATGAAAGTCAACTGCTTTTTTCAGCACTAAACTGAATCATAAATAAAAGGAGAGACAGGTATCAAAAACCTCTCAACTAAACAACCAAAACCCACAAATCCAAAAAAAACCCCTCTGTTCTACCCTAGCCAAAATTTGTCCTGAAAATCCTGATAAGCAACAAATCTATAGCAAATAATTCTAAATTATTTTAAAGCAAAGAGCAAACGTTCAGCTAGAATTATTGATCTTTGTCCTCCAATGCATGGTGACTTCTGAAATACTTATCCTGTTAAAACAGGGATATGAGACATCCCAGAAGGGAGAATGAAAGACCTTTGAAACCCACTACAAACCCTGCCACACAACTTCAGGGTTAGTGGTTATCCTCACAGCTTGTGAAACACACAGAGAAAGGACTGAAGGTGGAATTAAAGCAAAATTTGTGTCTGAATTAAAATATGTGATCCCAAAAAACTGCTGAGCAGCTTATTCGTTTATTCATAGTTATTTATACATTCAATAAGCTTGGCTTTGCAACATATCCTAAGGGGCTTGATCCATAAGTTATTTACAGGGTGCTGCTACACTTAAAAACAGAAACACTTTAACACCTCTGATGGAACACCTGGAGCCACAGCAGTGGCCACAGCTGTCACTCTTTGTGAAGAAATTCCAACCAACCATTTAAAATCTCCAACAGAACCAAAAGTGTTTTGGGGAATGGCACAGCACAAACACACAAAATATTCAGCTTTTGTAAGACAGAAAGCTGCTAAACAATCCTATCATCCACAAAACCCACAGCAGATCTGTTGGTCCAACAGTTGGAATTCTCAAAAATTCCCAGTGGAGCTAATTGATGAGATGGTTTTGGACAATAAGAGGATTAACTGGACAGCTACAGAGGAGCAAAGGGAAAGATGCCAGGGGAAGAGCTGAAAAACAGTGTGATGAAGCAATTCTCCGCACAATTTACTCCTCACAGCAGAAATGGAACATTGGTGACATATGCTAAATATATGATTTTATATTTATAAGCACAATTTTGCCTTCACTCTACAACCACAAAAAAGCCCAACTAAGAGCACGCAATTCCTCTCCTGCAGAAAATTCCACAATTCAGTGAAAATACAGAGTTGCTTAATTACTCAGAGATGTTGTGCATAGAAGAGTTCCAGCAGTCTGAATGCCTTTGCTGAGTTTTCTAAATTGTATTTTGTTGGATTTCTTTTCTGCTGAGCCCTAACACAAGCTCCTTTCAGCTGCAGAAACCAGTCTAAGAATAATTACAACATCCATAACAGTTTAACCACTACGTAATTGGGCAGTCAAGCTTAGCCCAAAATCTAATTTCTCTCTGAGAACTGGTAACATTGGTAAATTTGCTTTTGGGAACCACTGTATTTTGTGTTAGCATTTAGCATCAGGAAATGAATATTCCTTTTTTTTACTTTGCAATTTGTTTTCTGCATGAACACTCCAAATAATAACAAGATTTGCAGTGTGTTCTTGGATTAGAGCACTCAGCAGGGATGCTTTGGTTTGGGTACGAGCAATCATTACAATCTCAATTTCCATCAAATCAGTGGTGCCCTCATCGCTCAGAACATTTGCTGTTCAGCATTTATATCACTTATTTACATTTCAGATTTTATGCAGGCTGCAGGAGAAAGACTGCTGCATCAGTTTCTTCCAGATCTTCATTCTTTGAAGCCTCTATGTGCTTAATTAATTACATTGTATTGCAAACCCTACTTTTCCTTCCTTAACTTCCCTCTTTGATGTTCCCACTTCCCCCTAAGCAGATCCATAAAAACAGATTACAAGTGAAGCATTTCCTTAATTAAGGAGAATCTCAAATTTTAGGCCGAGTGTTGCTTGAAAGAAATAAAAATGAAATGCAAAGCCGAGTTCTATTCTTCTCATTTTTACGTTACCCTTACACTTAATCCTCCTGCTAAATTGAAACAGTGTTTGGACCTTCAAGCTTCACCTTCAAATCACAGAGTGTTTCACAGAATCCCAGGATGGTTTGGGTTAGAAGGGACCTTAAAGCTCATCCAGTCCCACCCCCTGCCATGGGCAGGGACACCTTCCACTATCCCAGGTTGCTCCAAGCTCCGTCCAACCTGGCCTTGGACACTTCCAGGGATCCAGAGGCAGCCACAGCTTCCCTGGGCATCCTGTGCCAGGGCCTCACCTCCCTCACAGTCAAGAATTTTTATCCTAATATCCCATCTACACCCACTCCCTCTCAGTCTGAAGCCATTCCCCCTGGTCCTGTCACTCCATGCTCTTTCAATGTATTTCTCACAATACTCTCCACAAACCTGCCGGGATTCAGCCTGACAATTGTTTTTGTTTACAGACACAGGAACCAAGGTCAGGAACACGTGGGAGCATAAAGCACCAGGAGATCTGGACCAATGAACCAGAGAGAGCCCTGCATGAGCTGGCTCATTTAAAAAGCAGTACAGCTGGATTCATGGAGGCTCAGCCCTCCTGAATATTACTGGAAGTACTGGAGAAGGGATTCAAACCCAATTTTTAAAATTATTTATAATTATGCACTCTAGTCGTAAAGCAGAGGCTTGAATAGGGGAGCATCCCACAATTTTAGTTCTAATGCACTTGTCATGAAACATTCAGCCTTTTCTGATCTTGCTTTATCATTTCCTTTTTCCCCTTTCACATGGGATCTGAGATGCCTTTAGAAATGGGAATTCATCCTAAAGTGATCAGGTAAAAAGAACAATAACCAGCCAGTGGGCAGCTATACTTCAAGTATTTTAACCAATAACTCTTATAATATCTAACTCTTGAAAGTAGCTACTTATTTCATAGGCTCCAAAATATTTTAAAAGGCAAACAAAAATCCAGTGCACATCACAACAGACTGATCAATCTACACAAGTACTCAGACCTATGCTGAGCAATAAAATGGAAATCACCATTCTTTTACTACAATTTATATAGCAAAGGTATTTTGTCTTTACAAATTCTTATTACTGTTGCTAAAGTAAAGAATATTTTCAACAGAAAGTTCTCTGTCTATTTAGGAATAATTCAATTAAATCTGATTTGGGCTGACAGGAATGTATATTTTTTTAAAAAACAAGGTTTCTGCTGTCATGAATTCTCCAGGATTACAATGTGGAATGATTTATGCAAATTCTCCAAATTTCTCTGCATGATGTATGCTTCCTTTTGCTACGGGTTCACAAATTGGATTTTCTATGTCAGATATTGAAAAGGGAAAACTGAAACAGGTCAGTGTTTTAAATGTGGTTGATTTCTTCACAGGAAATGGATGACATGATGCATTACAGCAATAAGATCCTCATATTTCTGTTATAAATCACAGGCTTCTGCCAGGCCTTTTTCAACTGGAAGTCATGCAAAACTGTCTTGAACTGCAGTGGGAACTTTCCATAAAAAGTTTCTTCTTCTTTTCTATAATATGTTATTTTCCCCTCAATTTGCTTTGACAGATGGACTTCAGGCATGACAGTCACTGCACAAATACCACTCAAGTTTAGAAGATTTTATTGAGAAGTCACTCTTTTTTTTCCCCCATGAGAAAAACTGTGCAGTTATACATGACAGCCTTGCTTTGGATTACTGGGGGGATGTTCTCAAAAATAAACGATCTTCTCTTTCACCCCCAAACTTCACATTCCTTTACTTTTTCTACCCTGTCAGGACTGGGAGCCTTTCTGTGCTACAAACAGTCAATAAGGAATGTATCTAAACCCATTTTAGCTGTGTCCACCTAAAATATTTTGATTTCATACCAGACTGTTGTGAGTCACCTGCAAATGGACATTTCTGTGAATTAAGTGAGTTAAGAGGACCAAAGCCCTGCTGCTGATATCACCCACACAGATTTCCACATCATCTCAGACCCACTGATTGTTCTAAACAGCATCACAACCACATATTCCTGACATTATTATTATTTTCAGAGGAGAAACCCTGGGTTTGTTTATTGAACCATGACAAATCTTGCCCCCATGTAATTTTTATTAATTATAGGAAGTTCCTTTAACTTTTTGCACTTCTCACCTTAGGAGCTGGAATTGCAGAGAGGACAACTCCTTCCTTTGCATGAGCCTGAGCACAGCTTGCTGAGGGTCAGCAGAGAAGAGCCAACTTCTGTCATTTGAACAAGGAGCATCAACCAATACCTAATCAATTAATAAAATCAATAAGACAATTCACAACAAAGATGGTCACTTTTTGAACACCATGTGCCAAAATCTATTCAATTTTCTTTTGCAAATATTAAGAAACACCCTTTTCACTTTCCATTTTTAGGGGTGAAATAATCCCATTACTATTTTGAGATGATTTTATGGTGTTAGCAGGAGGTAAGAAATCAGTGCTACCAAAGTAAGCTCTACCTGAGTAGTTCCCTCCTGTTCCCCTCCCCCTCCTAATTACATATCATGCAAAAATTACAGCTACAAAGTCTTCAGAATTCACTCCTAAGGCTTAAAGGGTAACATCACCCAACACAGGAATAAATGCATGACAGGCTTCACAAAGTATTTCCTGAGACTCTACAAATCCTGTACATGACTCTGTTCCCCTTGATAAGTCAGGTATTTTTGTGGGGGGCCAGGAAAAAAAAAAAGAGAAAATGAAAAATAGAGCAGCATAGGAAAAAAAAGACTCAGAATGTGGAAATATAATTTACCAGTAATAATGTCACCTTGTCATAAGATTCAGGCTGAAGATCTCCAATCTTTCTACCATCCAGTTTCGAGACCATTACCAAGTTAATCAAAGCATCTGGGATGAAGGATTCTATTGTCTGCTCCAACCACCTCGACCTCAAATCATCATATTCATTACAGTGAAAATGACCTTAGAAAATTAAGAAAAAACAAACAAAAAAACCAGAAGTAAACACCCAAAGAGATGTCTTTATGATTTTTTCCTGTTTTGTTTTTACAACTATAAGGAGTTAGACCCATTTCAGAAGTTCTACTGCATTGCCATGACTACCATGGAGTTTATACCTTACGTGCCTGTGTTACTGCACTTTTTAGAATACCACTGAATTTTTGTAAACCAAAATAAATGTCAACATGCTCCTACAGAGCAAACCCCAAATATTTCCTTGCAAATCCTTCTGTAGCAACAGAATTCCACAGTAAAACAAGCTTTAACCATGACCCATCTCCAAAGAGTGAGTGCCTTCCTGGGCTCCTTGAGCCACCATCTAAACGAAGAGCATGCCTCATTTTATTAAATTGCCTTTTAAATAAATAATGCATCAGTTTTGAGTATCTTAAGGTACACCTTAGCATTCACTGAGGTTTATTAAGAATCAAATCCCTCCCATTTTACATTCTCAGCAGCAGTTTGGTCTCTTCAGAAGCAGCCAGAGGACAGAAAAGTTGATTTGTTGTTTCGTTTTCCCTAAACCTTTTGAAAGGACAACTCCTATTTAATTTACTTCATTAGCATCACCTCATTCCTCTAGAAGAGAGGGAAAGCCAGTTGTAATCAGCTGGTGCAGGTGGTTACAGTAATGGTCTCATCAGCAGGAGCACAAGGTGGTGTGAACAGTTCAAAACAATTATTATCCAAGCCAGCAAATAAACTTGGGAACAGCAATCCCAGCTTGCTTTAACTCCCTGGTCCAAGCTGCTGCTTGCTGCTGCCTTCTAAACACTGTGATTATCTCAGAATCCTTCTCCAACCAATTCCTTACCTTCTCCTTTTGCCCAGATCTGGCACATTTCATTTCTTATGCTCTGTTTTACATCAGCACACTTAAACTTACCTGTAATATTTGCACAGCACTAACAAAAGAGACAGTAGAGGAAAAGAACAAAATAAAAAGTAAAAAAAGGGACAAGTATTCTAAGATTGCAGATTATTTACATCCCTGCGCCAAGAAATTGACATGGCTTTAAGTAACTTCTGGAGAAGTAACAGTGCAGAAAAAGCCCACAGAGCTACCCCACTTTTGCCTGTCACTCTGCAGTAACCTATGTTAAAGTAAGGACTGCATTTTTAATCCTCTTTTAGGCAAACAGACTTCATAAAAATCTTATTAAACAGCATGGAACTACTTGGAATACAAACTGTTGTTGGGGTTTTTTTCCTCCACCAGCACCTGGCCCCATTACCTGGACAGGCACACTGCAGAATAGCTACAGATTTCCCCCCTGGTGCAGCACAGAGATCCAGAACATCTTCCCCATCCTTCACCTCCAAGGCCAGCACGGGCAGCAGCGAGGCAGCATTGAGCAGGTAATATTCCTTCAGTTTGCCAGGCTGGTGTTTCTGGGCAGGGAATCTCCCAGGAGCTGGCCTGATGAAACACCTGAAGGCTGCTGGGAGGTAGGGCAGAGCTGCTGGAAAGGCAGGATGATATCCCTGCTCAGCCAGGCTGCTCTCCAGGCCAGGGCACCGGCTGAACCTGTTCAGCAGCAGGGCATGCTGCCAGCACCACGGCGAGGTCAGCACGTCTCTAGGGTGCAAAAAGGAAAAGACATTCAACTACTCATCAAATAAAATAGTGCAGGAAGCCTTTATTTACAATCTCACAATTGGCTGGTCCTGGTGTAATCAGAAATTACTAATTTTGGTTAGAAAAGTACCCAGGAAAATAATTGTAACAGGAAACCAAGACACTGTTTTTTTCTAATCATTGCATTTAAAACGCCAATTTCTTCTGAAACAGGACATTCTCAATTTTTCTTATTTTACGTAGGAGATATAAATGTTGAAGCATGATGCTCTTCCTGACTACAAAGTACTTCCCTAGGGACAAAGAGTAACTGTAATATTAATTGTAAACAACAAAAATAATCACACACACAATGGCTTTGCAATGCTCATTCCAGCCAACACTGAAATGCCATTTTTACAAGTGTTCTTTTTCACATTTCATGTTCCGCAAACATTGGGCCAGTAAAACTTAAATCAATAGATATTCCTGGAAGACAGTCAGACAGCAGTGGTATGTGATAGAAACATGCTTGTTTATATTTCAGTTTGCTCTTTCAGGCCTTTCTTACATGGATTTTCTGTCTGAATTCCTCTTAGTAATTTTTCATTTAGTGTCAAAAAATATTCCTCAGGAGTATTCACTGCCTAAAGCAGAAAAACATTGAACCAACCTAAGAGCTTTTAAGTTGACTCAATTAAACTAATGCTATGCATCTATGCTTTTTGTTTTTTAATAATGAAGCTCTTTAGCAGCTGTGTGATCAAGACCCAAATTAAGTGACAGCCTTTGCCATACGTGTCATTACTAATTCAGTTCCTTACCTCTGCCCTTCCCTCCCCATCTCCCCAAAGCCACAGACCTGACACTGCTCCATGCATCTCCCAGTTCTGCCGTGTACTGCTTCTCAAAGTGATCCAGAACCACCTGACAAATCTGCTTCTGGAGTTTCCCTTTTGTTTTGTTTTCCAGCTTCAGAGAAAGGAAGAAAAAAGAAAAGTAGTAAAGCCAAATTAAACCCGCCCTAGTTCTCACTAGAATTAATAAGAGACATTTTACTAATTACATCAACTTGGTACCAGTGATATCAGGATGCTTAAATATTAAGACTGCATCTGTATGCGACCAAAATGTAGTAAAAATTTCAGAGAGCAAAGGAGTTAAGCGAGAGTACACTCTTCCTGCCTGCTCGGCTTGTTAATGAATACCTCTCCATATCCACTGTGCTGATAATCCAGTGGTTCCTGGGGCTCTGATGGAGTTTAACCTACGAAAGGTAGGGAAAAAGCTTTTGGTTTCTAAGCAACCCCCAAAGGTAAACAGTGAATTTCCCTCCCTAAGGGCACCCAGCAGCCGACCCGTCCCAACGCGGCACAGAGACGGCGGCGGGCGGGCGGCAGAACCGCAGGGACGGGGCTCCGGGCACCAGGGGCGGCTGTGGGGCCGGGAATTCTCTCCGCGGCGGAGCAGCTTCCCGCAGGAGGTACAGAAATCCACGGGACGCTCGGGGGTGGGGAGCAGGGACGCGGGGAGAGCGAACGGGGCCCGGCCGCGCTCTTTCCGCTCGCACGGCCCGCGCAGGAAGCGGCCGGGGCGCTCCCGCCGCGCTTCCGGCCCCGGCCCCGGCTCACCCGGCCCCGGCCCACCCGGTTCACCCGGCCCCGGCTCACCCGGCCCACCCGGCCCCGGCCCACCTGTGCCGGAGTGTCCCAGGCTGCCCGGCCCGGCCCCA
>NW_024581130.1:8888369-8909589 GCF_017639235.1 Corvus kubaryi
CATGGCCCGAACTCCCCGGGGCGGGGCGGCAGCGCCACGGCCCGGCCCCGCCCGCTCTCGTTCCCGGCGCTGCCGCCGTGCACGGCTGGGAGTGGGAGGTCTTCACAGCACCATAGAACGTTAAGGGCTTGGAGCGGACCTGAAAGATGAGCTTGTCCCAACACCCTCGGCCAGCAGTGGGGACACAAGGCCCTAGAGGATGCTCAAGTCCCCATCCAGCCTGGCTTTGAACACTGCCACTTTTGGGGCATCGCACAACTTTCCTGGGGACCCTGCGCCCGTGTCTCACTACCCTCACAGTAAAAAAAAGTCTTCCTAATTTTTAACCTTGGTTGGTGTTTTTCGTTTGTTTGTTTGGGTTTTGTTGTTGTTGTTGTTGTTTTTTAGGTTTTTTTAACCGTGGGAGGCCGACTTGCCATCCTGACTCCTCTGGTTCACCAGTAGACAAACCAGCATTAGGCGGCACCTGGGCTCTCAATTAATCTATATCTAGTTTATCTCACTCAATTTACAAAACTAATCCTCATCCCAGCGCCTGGGGGAGGGACTGATGGCATCTACACCCCCCTCACCGTCAGGTCTCTGCTTGTGCCTTGGCACCAGCCCTTTATTCCTATCTGGCCCAGGCTTCGGAGCTGCTACTCAGCTCATCTGAACCACACCAGAGATCAGCTCCGGCTTAACCTGCTGCTACTGCCATGAAAATTACTGGAGGCCTGAGAATTCTCACAGAAATCTCTCAACACACAGTTTCAGACAAACCATTCTCTGGGAATGGAAAGTAGGAGGACCACTGTAGTCCAGTTCAGCTGTCACTGGTTTAGCAGCACTAAAAGCTGAGGGTTGCTGATGTGCCCGGACCATCTCATCTGATCCCTTCATCTGGACAGAACCTGAGACCTGCAAACTGCTCCTCCAAGGAAGGGCATCCTGCTCTGTTGGCTGTCTCCTGCTGCAATCACTGTGTCCTAGCAAAGCAAACCAAATCCCCACATACCCTCCCTTTGGAGCCCATCAGCATTTGCCAACTCTTCACAAAGAGCAAGCCTGTGGAAGCAGCAACCTTGTTTAAGAGTAGTTTTAATTGAAGCTTCTGCAAGCTGAACCTGGCCTCTGGAATCCAGACTGGAAAGGGGTGCAAAGGTAAAGGCAGGAGTGCTATCGTATAGATAAATATTTGAGTTTCAGGCACCAGCTAATGAAGACTAAGAGCATTTCTGCTCACCTCATGCAGATTAGTAACACGCTTGAAAGCATGTTTCAATCAGGGTTGTGATAAAGGGCCTGGAGGCAAAATGGAGACCTCGTGCATCTCAAATGTGAAAGAAACCTGAAAGTCTTTTTGATAAATGAGTTTTTCCAACCAATACAGGACAAAACTGCTATAAAAAGTAGTTCTCTCTGGTTATAATTGTGCCAAAGCCAGTACCATACAAGAAAATATATACAAGAACTGAATTTTACTGTACCAATAAAACAAAAAGGTCTGCTGAATGAGTCACCTTCCCCTAAATCTGTGGTTATATTCCACTATATGTTACTGTGTCTGAAACCAGATTTGCACCAGAAGCAGAGAGAAGACTCCAGTTAATCAGCTCATCAGCAACACCATCACAGCCAAACTGCAAACAGCAAAAATGCAACTGCAACTTGATCTCTCTCATGGGCTGCTGCAGATCAACTTGTCTCTAATTACACTCACAATAGGCTCAATTATTTATTCAATTTACAAATGCATCTACTGAAATACTGGTGGATGTGTTCTATTCAAAATAGTAAAGTATTTCAAACTGAATGAATCCCAGGAGCCAGGAAGCCAACATGAAGGCAAAGTCATTGGGTAGCATCCTGCAGTTACAGCACTAAACTTTCCACTAAAATACTACAATATATTACTGAAAAAAATATTGCTTGAATATTTAAAGGGGAAAAAAAAAAATCTGTGCTGCTTACTTTGTTACTGTCCATCAATCCTTTCCAATTTCACACTAGAGACCTAATGGATACCAAATATGTCTATTTTTAATAATTTTGATTTTTTAAAACCTTTAAATCTATGAATAAGGTATTTCTGTGGATTCTAGGATGTAACTAAAAGGGAAGACAACCTGAACAACTTATTTTGAAGCACTGATTCTCTTTGACATTAATTCAGTTCATGAACATTACTATTCCTTCTTAGAAGGTACTTTTAACTTACCTTTAAAATATTTTGCCTAAAATATATTTAAAATGTTACACATAGATAATACAAAATGCTCTGCTTAACCAGTGAATTTCTGTGTTCTTACCACTCCTGTATTTAAGTAGAAATACTCTTGCCTGAATGCAGAGAGACATTTTGAAAGTGGTTATTGATGACAAAAGTCTGCAAAATAGAATTTGTGCTCTCTATTTACAGATGCACAACTTATCATCTCTCAAATATTAAGTACACTATCTAAGCATTTTATATGCATACATCTACACCTGACTTATCTATCAGTATATTCTAAATTTGATCATCTTGCTCCTGCAAAAATATGCAAAGATTCTAGGTCTCTATAGTATACATTTTAGCAAAGTGAGACTTGCAGTCCTTAAATATTTATGTCTCTATTTACTTCCAAAAAATCGTAAATGTATGGTAATACAGGAAACATGTTGATGCTTTGCATTAGTTTTATTCTATACGTTAATGTCATCTTGAGCAAATAAAAAGTCATGGCAGTATAAATTACTGAAAAAAACCCACCATAGTAAATAATTACAAAGCATATTAATAAAACAAAAACTTATAAAATGTTTTTGAGTACTTTGGTCACATACTGGTAACATTTATTTTAAAAGCAAAAATCAAAAATGGTACATGTATCCACACACACAGCACACAGAACACACAGTTCATATATAAGCATCAACATTTTAGTTTCTCAAATTTCGTTACCACAGCAGTATTTAGCTTTGCTTTTAATAAACACTTCCATTAATTTATTTTAGGGAAGAGAGAAAACAAAAGGGTAATACATTCCTAGAAATTGAAGCTGTAAAAAATTAAGTCTGCAAAAGTAGAGCCTTAAAGCCAAAAACTTAAGTGGTAACAGAGCTAATGAGAGTAAGGTTGAGATTGTATATATACATTTTTGTGCAACCTCCCCTCCACTTAGAATTGTGTTGTCTGAAGGGAGAATGACCAAATCCTGAGGATAATTCAACTGAATCATGTTACAGTATTAGAATACAACAAAAGTATTCTCATGCTGGTAGTCACACAGAAATTGTTTCATCCTTTCTCTAAACTAACAAACTTAAGAGGAATAAACTTCTCCACCTCTTCCAAACTTAGTACCCATAAGAGAGATTCCACCCTACTCTTTAAAAATCTTAATTATTTCATTTTAGTATGCCAGATGTTTGTGCAACTCCATGCTGCAAGGGGCATATGGCAAAGACTTCCAATAGCAAAATGCTGAACACGTAATACACCACATTGTTTCAACATGTAAACTCCTTTGGTAAAACCACATTACTGAAGACAGAGCATCATATAAAATTATCAACTACTGCTTCTCCAAAAAGCCCCTGGGAATGGGGGCTTCATCCCATCTGTCATTAAGTGGCAGAACAATGAACCTTTACAAGTACACCACTGCTTGTGTGCAAGGTAACAGTAAAACATTTAAATAGGAATATAACAAATTGTAACTCTTGTTCAGGTATCACTTGTATGTGGTTTTCAACTCATTCTATGGAAGTGTTATATAAATCCTTAAAAACCCAGCATTTCTTTAGTTTGCAAGATGGTATTTTAGTATTATTGAGATTAAAAACTGTGGGAGGTCATCTGCATACTGGCTGATTCAGTTTCCCATCAAAATCGGGATTTAATTAGTGCAAATTTCCCACTATGTGCAATTTTCTCATTTGTTGTAGTAGACAATACAGTATTCAACTCTCTTTTTCCACAGAATTTATTACCTATGTCAAACTCAGTTAACAAAACCAAGAAAACAACAGATAAGAAAAACTTCCAGACAGTTCAAATAGTATTATTTTGTATAAAATGTATTTATTTTAAATTTTTCTATCTTACCCCCTGCTTCAGATTGCCAGAAATATGAAATATGTCATGTAATACCTAAGCAAAGGTATTGGTACTGTAAGAGAAACGTAAGAGTAAAACACACTTTATTTTTATGCACTTGACTAATGCTCCCTTGGTATCATTTTATTGGTAGTAGATACACAGCTCCACTCAGACTTTCAACTCATTTTATAAAAAGGTAGAAAAATATATTCAATATTTGTTTAACCTTTCTATATTCACCCTATCATACAGGAATCTTACAAAATGCTTTAGAATCATTTACTCCCTGAAAAAATACCAACACCTGCACAGCACCTGGAGAAAGGTCTTGGTGGGAATGTACAATCCAGTATTACGGGATCTTGAAGGTGTTTTTCTTCAGGTTTTCAGCCATGTCTTTTCACAAGTAAACCAAATAAATCCTGAAGAAGAGCTGGTGATGTGAAAAGTAAATGATAAAGTCTGACCACCTAAGGACAACAGGATGAACTCCATGTTTAGTTGTCACACGCTGAGAAAGTGTCATTTTAAAAATTTTCCTTCAAGGGTAAAAAAATGTTAGGATTTTAAAATTATTGTTTTTAAAAGTCTCTTTGTGCTCCAGTTAAGCAATGACATCATGGGTATCACTGTTGGGTCTTTGGCGTAGAGTCAGCGGGGGCAGAGGCTTTCCATAGAAATCTGTGGAAGAAATTCCAGAGCAGAAAAACATCAATCTGTCACCTACCACCTTCCTGGCTTAAATAATGTTTACTAAATTCTTGCTTCCTTAATGAAAGCCAGGTACTCTATGATTTTAGAGCTAATTCCTCCAAGCAAACTTTCAAACCTAGTGCTAATTAATGTCTAGAGATGGATTGGCCAAACGAGGGTTTAATTACATTTTGGTATACATGCATCAGCATTTGCAAGATGAAGCCCAAAGGGGATCTGTAAACATCCCTAAAAACAGGAAAGGAGAAATCTAATACAAATAACAACTGAAGAAATGAAGCATTGAAATTTGTATGTTGCTGCAACCAAGGTTGCACCGCAATATAGTTTTGGAGGACAGTAATACTGTGCAGAATCCAAAATTTTGGAACATTTATGCATGGCATTTATCTTGCAAGCAGAAATAACTTTCTAAAAGAATTATTTCAGATTTTTTAGATAAAATTGCAACATTTCCTTTCATCAATAAAGGAATTTAAAGTGGTAAAATTGTACAAGACAAAGTTAGTAAGTACATCAGAAGAGCATAAAAGTGTTCTCAAACATTTGTAATTGATGTAAAATAAAAAACCCATGCAGACTGGGACATGCAAAGCACTTCACAAGCAGAACAGTATGGAAGATGGTAAGAGGAAACAGGTGGAAATCAAGAAAAAAATAAAAGCAGCTTTTTGAAGCATTCAAATCTCAATTTTTTTTATACAGACCACCTCTTCCCCAACAAAGCCTTGATGGCCTGCCAACATAAAATTCAGCTTTAATAAATCATCATTTCCCAAGAATATATCCCACTTGTTCTACAGATGCAGTAACTTTGGTTAGAAGTGCATGGGCTCACAAACAAACTGCATTACACTACTCTATGTGGACCTGGCTGTACGGTCAAAGTTTTAGTTATCCTTACATTTAATCAGCAAAATGAGAACACTTTTATATTATTGTTGTAAATATTTTGATATTTTGATTTCAATAGCACTAGTTGCAGCAGCAAGAAAACTGCAACAATTGTAAGGTCAATGAAAATCTGTCCAAAGGATAGTTTTAGTCTCCAGTTTCTTGAGGTCTGGCAGAGCACTTTAGAGCTGGCAGAGAATTTTACCTCCTATCCTGAAAGAGGTTTGTCATTCTTGCAGATGGATCCTCCACTGACAATAAACAGACATTCATCACCTTGTTTTGTGCCAAAATTATTACTATGACTGGAAAATTTGCAGTCTTCAGTGAATATAAGTACATAAATACAAAGTTTGAATGTCTGAGAAACCTTTTAAACCCACCTTTGAATTTTGGGCAAAGCTGGGGGAAGAAAAAAGAAATCAACACTAATTTATTTCTCTGCTGAAGGGACAACCAAAAAGAAGTTGATTTTCAGAAAGATTCAATTCAGGAATTATTGTAAAAAAAGGAATCAAAGGTAGGCTCCACTGGTCTTAGGGAAACTCTAATGAGTTTCCAGTCAGGAGCAGATTCTCAGTGTGCAAAATATGTAAGAATTCATTGAAAAATGCTGTTGTGTGATGGGAAGTTCCCGTCAGTGCAAGATGGACTTGGCAGTGCTGGGTTAACAGTGGCACTCAGGGATCTTAAGGGTCCTTTCCAATCTCAATAATTCTCAGATTCTATGGATCACAAATTGACAGAGTTAAAAACCCCACAGCTGCTTTAAGCAAAAAATTTGTATGTTGCTGTAGCCAAGGCTGCACTGCAATATAGTTTTGGATGACAGTAATACTGTGCAGAAACCAAAATTTTGGGACTATTTATGCATGGCATTTACTTTGCAAGCTATAACTTTCTAAAGTTATAACTACAGCTCTTGGAAATCAGGACCTAGCTAAAGGTTTGACAGTGCTGGGCTATGTATGTGAAGAGCTTTTTTTCATTTATAAATAGTGGTTTCCTAATAGGTGTTTTCTTGCTAGGATTTTCAAGTGTGAATCTTGTGAGTGGTTCAAAATTCCTGAAAAAAAGGATAAATTTCACACAGAGCAGGGAATGCCTTGAATTCGGCTGCAACTTCAAGTTGACTCTTACACCTCTGGTCAAGAGATAACTGCTATTGTTAGCTTCCAAAATTATTTAATAATTGTACTTCTGTTACAAATTAACACCTAGCTCAAGCAGGGCTTTTTCCTCTTTGTCCCACCCATACTCTTCCTATAGAATGCAACACCTCCCTGAGGCACAGATAAAAACTGAGTTCCTTTTCTTCCCCTCCCTACCTCTTCATCTGGCTTTCCTTTCTTGCCGCCTTCTCTCTATTTGCCTTTAAAAAAAAAGAGCAAGAGGGGTTTATGATTAAGATTACAAATCACATTTTAAGCACATGAATTTAATTCCTGTGAGAAATAAATATTTTGGGTTTAGAAATTTTATTTTGCCTTCAGGCATCTTTTGATTCTTTGGCAGAAAAGCTCCTTGTTCTTGTGTTTCAGATATCTCCAAATCACTTTTCAAAATGTGAAAAAAAAAAAAGTAAGAAAAATTAAGAAGCTATCATCTCAAACTCAGGAAAAAATGAAATATCAGCATATGAAAAACAGTCTTCCATGATCTTCCAAAAATAGAATATAGTCATTATTGAAGCAAGAAATCAAGACTCTGCCTACTACACCTTGGTATTAAATTAAAAATATTAATTTTAAATGCAGTACATTTGGACTCTTAAAGTACCTGGTCCCATTATTCTTTGTTATATAGCCCTGAATGATTTTTAGGTGCAAATAACTTCAGATCATTCACAACTTCTGATATCCCATGCCACTTTAAACTATGTAAGGGAATTTAAGAGAACTCATTTTTTTTCCCTAATAAAAAAATCAGACTTGAAAAATCAAAAAGATGCTTTCTACTAAGCAAAAGGGAAAGCTTTTTGGTCAATGAAAATTGGAATTTAGAAATGAAAAACAGACGAAGAATGAAATGAATGTAGAAGTGAATGGACAATGGAGCATGGTTTAAAAAGGTACAAAATCCCAAATACTTCAAATTACCAGGATGATGTGTTTCACCAAGAGGCTCAAGTTTTCGAAGTCTATTAAGTTTGGGAGTTCCCCATCCAACTAAAGGAAAACAAAGACTGTCAGAGCATTCCATGACTTCACTGGATTATTCTGAGCTGTGCAGAAGCCACATTTCTCTGGGAGAAATCAAAGCAATTAGAAATGCCCAAGCTATGCACTACATTGCATCCACAGTGAAGAATGATGAAATACTTCAAAAATAAACTGAATTACCTTAAAAAGTATTGATATTTTTCATCACTTCAGTGAGTAATCAAGGTTCTGGCTCTTTTTTTTTGGGAGAATAATGTCTTCCCCCATGGAATAGGCCAAATCAATACTGCTGGAAGTTCATACCATGAAGTGGGGAACTGCATCAAAGATCTTCTATAGAGGAAGGTTTAGTAGCTCCTCTCTGTATGAGGACCAGCCCAGTTTCATCATTCACAAGTGAGACTTTTAAAGGATTACCAACCACAAATTGAGACATAAATTACTGTTTTTACACTTACCTGGTGGAAGAGCTGGTGGTGGTGTAGGGTTCTTGGGAAGAGAGTCCTCTGCATTAACAGGTTCTACTCTGTGTCCCCTTTTTAATTTTGGTTTTTTACTTTTTTTCTTACTGTTATCTATATTCAACAGAAATAAAACATCACAGATCACACAGTTATATTTAGGTAATACCCTAGATCAGATTCTAATACAATTGTTGAGGAGATACATCAGAGTTTTCAGTCCAAACTTAGACACAAAATTATGGGAAATGTAAGTCACACAACATTTTGCTACAGAAAATAAACTGTGGGCATAAAATATATGCAAACTCTACATTTCCATGAAGAAATTCAGCTTATATAACCTATTCCTGCATTTTTGTGTTTTCAATACGCGACATTGATGTGTGGTATAATGACATATAATACAAACAGAAGGAAGAAGCGTGTGAAAAATCCCACTGAATGACATTAAAAGGCAGCAGTTTTACCTGAGTCAAGGCATTCTGAGGCTTGTTGGTCACTCTCTTCTGCATGCTGCAAAAGCTGGGCAGTTGTAGAGTTGCACCTTTCCAGCCTGCTGTCATTCGTGTTTTGGCTACTGCTACTTGATAAGTGGTCCTGCTCCGGCTGGGATTTCAAGACAATTGTAGCCTTTTCAGTCTCCAACTTTTGCCTCTTCTTTTCCTTTTCCAGCTGTTTTTCATTCTAACAAAATGGACAAGATTTTTTTAAAATTACTTCTAATGCTGTAAACTGACTAATAAGACAGGAAGGTTCTTAAAAAATGAAAATATTTCTAAAATATTTTTATGTCCTATATACTGCGTAGCATTATTTTCAAATAGATGAAGAAATTAGATTTCCAATATCCTATCCAGAGGAAGGGAGGGGAAATTAACAACAAAAAGATATTAGGAATTAATGCCAGTTTTCTTGTTTTATTTTTGGTCCTATTAAAATAAACAAAACAACCTTCTACTTTCTTCCTCCTCAATTACTTTTTTTTTAGCCTCCAGAAAATGCCACCCCAGTTTGGATAAATACCTATTGTGTCACAGAACCTCAGTGACAGGCTGCTTCACAATTCTGTATCACTGAATTACCATCTCTGCAATACTCACAGCTGCCCCTTTATTTTCTTGCTTTTGATGTTATTACTAAAATGGATTACTGTGCACATAGCTGCCTTGACACGTTCTGTGGATATGGGTGCTTTTGTCTTGGGGAAAAGCAAATGTTTGAATTACTTGCTGGAAAAGTCTACGTGGTTCTTTAGATTGTGTTATCTCCAGGCAACTGAATAAAAAAATACGAACTCAGAAACGCAGGTTAAGGAAGCTTTAATAAATGAATGTGATTTTCATATTTCAAAATTAATAAAAATTCTCAAGAGTCTGTTTTCAACTGAAAAGAGGTTATGCTCACAAATCTGAATAGCTGAAGAAGTCAGGGAGATTTGGTATGCCTCACCACATCACAAACACTTTAGAAGAAACGAATAGACCTTGAATATTTTCCACTTCTGAATCCCCAAGAGTTTAATTAGGAAATGTTTTCAGTCATGTGTTTACATTTATTTCACTGTGTCTACAAAACTTTTGTTCCCCAATCAATAATAGGGGTTTTCTTATCATGAAAACATTGATTCAATGCACACAAAACAAGGCTGCTAAGATTAAAATAAAAATTTAAAAAGTGCTGTGCAGACAGACTTAGAACAACTCTTAAATGATCGTTTTTCTCATCACTTCTCAGACACTTGTTAGTGCTGGTTCTAAACAGATCCAGATTTCCACACACACTCCTACCTCAGAGATTACAGCAGATATAGGCTGGAAGGGGTTTCCACATTTCCCAGGCTCAGGGTCTTCTTCCTCAGGTACATTTCCTTCTTCTTTTTCCCTTTGGCATTGTTGTTGGGTTTATGTTGTTTCAGTGGTTTTGGTGTTTGGTTTTGTGGGGTTTTTTGGGAACAGGAGTGAGGGAAAAGAGGCAGAATGAATAAAGAATTATGAAGAAGCCATAAATTTTATAGAGAACAATGTCAGTCCTCCCCACTATACCTCTCAGTGTGGCATAAACACAACACAATCCAACGTGGTCAGGAGGTTTTGTGTGTGCAGAGACATGAGGCAGATTAGGAAGCAAACCAATTTTTTTATAAATTCGTGAACTATATCTGAAGACCATGTCAAGTTCCAACTGTTTAAAATGTACTTCAGTAATTTATGTGCTTATTTAAACCAAAACAGAGTGTAGTCCAAGACACTTCCCAGCTACTTCTCACAGTAACTGAGACTCAAAATTCTCTGCCTATATAAGGCAGAGGACAGGGGTGCTCAGCAAATATTTTAAGAATGCCCCAGTAAAATTATTCACATCAGTCTTTCACAGGAACCACAGCAGGCTCCTCAAGACCAGAAAGGGCTTTGAAGGGGGGTAATAAATCACTTGCCCTGCTTCCCCTCACTGCATCATCTTTAGTTCCTTCATGCCTCAGCTGTTGGATATCCTGAAGTTTATTAAGCATAGTGTTGAATAAATTTTCATATCTAGTCTTTGATATTCCCATATGGGTTACAGAGTCTAACTTAATACTTTATTTTAGAAGGTAACTTCAGATTAAATCACAGGAATTATTTTTTAGGTCAATCTTCTGTGAAGTTATATTAGTAAGGCCAACTTTATTCCTCAACTACCTTGCAATTCTCATTCACAGTACATTTCCAGCATGCAGCAAATCAAATGAAGGGGATGAAGAGGCAAAAACTTCAAGGAAGACTCTTAGCTTGTAAGCTTTAAACCCTGGACAGCTTGGTTCCCATAAGATCTATGTACAGGAATGGACCAAATATCTTAGAGAAGGAAGCAAGGGATGGAGTAAGAATCACACACAAAATACCTCTCTTCCCGTATCCTCCTGACTCGCTCAGCTCGTTCCAGTTTCTTCTGTTCCTCAAGTGCTTTTTGCTCCGTAGTGTCCCTCTGGATGCGCTCATTTAAGGCATCAAAATCTTTCGCTATGATATGGAGAAGCCAAAATAACCCCTTTTTTATTGATTTATCAATTTTTTTCCCACAGCCCATGATCGCTGAGCAAGGTTCCTGTAAATATACAGAGAAGGAGAGAAAAAATATTTGCAGTTCAGACCACATCCCTTGACTGGAAACAAGAAATCAGTTGAACAATTACTGTTTACTGTGAAGCTTGTAAAACACTGAGAAATGTGGGTTATAAATAGTCCATATTTACAATCAAAATGGAAAAATCTGATACGAAAGAGAATCAGCTTTGCTTCAGTTCATGAAAAAAAATTCACCATGTTCATAAGCACCTCGGGGATAAATAAAATCTCCTGTGAATTTGTCAGAAAAGTCGTCAAACCAATTCAATTTTTTACATCAGAACAGGCATTGTACCTCGACTGGCGTAAAACTTTTTGTCATTATACTCTCAGCAGCACAGGAGAGAAACATGACCTAAGCAAATCTGTTGGAAGAGAAGTGCAAAGCTCATTGAGAAAATAGTTATGACAATAGTTATGAAATAGTTAGGAAAATACATCTCGTAAGAAAACATTAAAGGACCAAGAATGGTTCCCCTGAGATTAAAACACTTCAGGGAGACAGGATAATAGCCTTCAAAAACATTAGGTGAAACTGCAAATAGGAAAATAATGATTTTCTCATTTTTCATGTCAGGAAGACAAAAACAATGGGCTTTACTTGGGATGAAAGATACAGGGCTTGATTCAAGCTTGGAACATGGAAAAGATGTTCTCTGAAGATCTCTTGAAAACTGTTTTCCAGAATGTTTTGGAGCTCTGTATGTTTTAAAACATTCCCTGAATAATAATTGAATAGATCCAGCTATGTATTTGACATGTAGAGATAATATTTCACACTGATCATGTTCAGGATTTGTGTTTATGAATAAAGATTAAAAAAGACCAACTATCCAACACTAACATCTGAAAAACTCAGTGCTCTCTCTTCATCTGACAAGCATTTAAATGGCACCACAGTCAGATATGGAATGTACAATTTACAACAGAAAAAAAAATTCTGACCAGTTATGTTTAAATTAAGGTTCAACTATGAGTGCTTTTCACTAGGGAACACTGCAATACCCTCCAGCAGAACCTACCAAGGAAGGAGATGTATAGAAGATGTATATAACTTGTTTCTCTCAGAAAACTAAGATAAAACACTGGCCAGAACTGGGGAAATGTTCTTCTCAGTTTGCACCAAGATTACTGTTGCTGCAGTTTGGTTATAAAACATAAAAATTCAGAAATATGGAATATACAGACATATTAAATAAGAAAAAGAGGAAGGTCATTCTCACTGACACTGTCCAACAGCAAGACAAATTACTCCTTCTATTTACTTTAATACTTTGTGGGGAAGTTTAAAGATCCAGTGGAAAATGAACTAAAAGAATAAGAAGAAACAAAAAGTTTTTTGGTCCTTGCCTAACTTTCTATCTTGTTTCACAATGGCTCTGTTTAAACAGACCCCAGGAGTCATCCTACTGAAGCAGTTTGGGACCATGTTTATCTTTAAAGAGCCTGGTGAAGAAGGTGCCCATTTGAGTATGAAACAGTCTGAAGACTCTGTGATCTGGCTCCTTTCCTAATTACACACAAGATATAAATAACGAACAAGAACAGCATTTTACTGGCATATGTCAGCAATGAAGCAATTCAGAAGCATTGGAATACACTAATATCTTTCAGGTCTTTTTTTACTGATAATATTTTTCAAGAAAATATTTTTGGCACAGAAGTTCCTTGGAAAAAAACAAGGATGAACTTGCAATTTTGATTTTTATGATTACTACATGTGCATAGTGCAAAGTGCACTAACTGAAGAAAAGCACTCAGAGAATCATGACATAATAAACAGAGCTATGCCCTTTTATAACTCAGCTTCCTAAAGAAAATAATAGCAACAGGTAGTATTGCAAATCTCCCTAATGAATTAAAATTATTATTTAAATTTCAAAACCCAAATACCAAATACTGAAATGGTTTACAAAACTGCCTCCTTCTTTTGGTTAATAACAGCATAACTCTCATTATCTTTCAAAATGTTTCTTATTGCCATCATAAAAAGATTGTGGAAGTAAAGCCCTACCTAAGACACTGGTAGATTAAAACAAAGGGTTAAAGAAAAATTTCAGGGACTACTGATTTGGATAAATTATCTGAAATATTGACCAATATTAAGTAGCTTTCATGAAGATTTCTGGGTTGGCTCCCCCCACAATGATTTCCTGCTGCATTTTTTCTTAACAGGACAGTGACTACTCCGTCTAAATTTCAGTTTTATACAATGTAGCACAATTTCCTACCTTAATGGAAGCTTTACACAGACATGAGAAAATACAGCATCTTGAAATCTACTTACAATTTGACAGAGACACTTGTGTTCATTAACCAGCTTTTCCAGAGATAAGGACTCGATTACATCTGCTTCTGACAGAGCTCCTTCTCTGTCCTGCTTATTTGCCAGCCTAGAGGAAAGATCAAAAGAAACACTCAGCATCCTGACACAAGAGAGACTCTCACATCTCCAAAAGCTGAGTTTGTAACAAAAGTAGGGAGAAGAGAAAGAAAAGATAAAATGCCTTGTTTCAGCTTTAATTATTTTTTCTACTTAATAAGCATGTTAGTCTATGCACCATTTTCATCAGATACTAACATTAGATAATCACTAAGATGCTTAGTAATAATTTAATAATTAGAAATAATTTATTTTAGACAAAGAAATCATATTTACAGTTAAGAAAATGGACATAAAAGACCATCCTGTTTTACATCTAAAGCAACACATCACAATCTGCTGGAGTCTCTGGATGAACGTTCACAGTTTTGCAACTTTCCAAACCGTGAGCTTTTCCCTGTGTACAAGTGCTTCAGGATCATCTCAGCTCTGCCTACTGCCCAGTACTTCTCTCTGATGCCAGTGTTTTGAGCTTGCTCTTCCTAAGTAAAACTTGAAGTGTGGAGAGAGGAACTTGCATGAATGGCTCTAATAAACATACTTTATTAAACAGAGGAAAGCAAAAACACCCCCACAAAGCTTACAGAAGAAGTACTCTGTAAGATGAAGATCATTGTCTTGTCACTTATTTATGGTAGGAAAGAGGACTCTAGAAGACAGACATTCATTTAGGAGTGTAAAAATACAATCCAACTTTATTTTGCACTTTCTACAACAGTAATAATCCAAGCTAAGTGCTGCATAGCATTAGAAAATATGAAATCTGTACTTGCTTCTCTCTAATAAAGAAATTGCACTCTCAAATAACATTGCTCCGAAATTTAGCAATATTTCAATGACATGTGAACTCTGATTCAATTTTCTGGATAAGAAGACAAATATGTGGTTTCCATGAGCTCAGTGGCAGAAGGTTTTGGAACCAGATTCCATAGTCTTCCTCCTGAAATCTCAAGTAATTATCATTAACTCAAATGGCTTTTAGGGAATGTTAGACCAAAGCTTGTACTTTGTATTTATGTTAACTCCTTGGTGGGAAAGAACAGCGGTAAGAATTCACCCCATAGTTAGCAGAACTCGTCAGCACTTTAATTTGATCTAAGACCTTATTCTTCCTATTCTCTAGAATTCCAGTATGGGAGCTTCAATTCTTAAGTATTTTACTCCCAAGAGATTTTTTTAGCTTCAAAAACATTAGAAAAAAAGCTGTGTTGCATCTACAGCTCAAAACCCCACATTCCTCGTCACCACTACCCTCATGAGCTACATTTCATTATCTAATCTTTCATCTTTCTTCTCAAGAAGAATTTGTTTATGAAGGAGACCATAGAAAAGCAGCTTCTCAAATGTCCAGTCTCTCTGAATCGTCATCATTCTTAACCACTTGTGGTCCAAACCATTCACTTATTTATCAACACCCTGGGGATAAAAAACCCTATGTCCTACTGATAATCAATTTACTGAATTGGCCTGCAGAGCTATAAAGAGCATAAAGCTCTTCTCTCTGCCCTTCCTTGATAATCAGTTCCCACTACCTTGAAGAGAGAACTTTCACAGTGCTTTGAATGATTTAGTGCAGGGATTCCCAAACTGCTGCTCAATGCATTTACAGAACCTATCTTATTTTAAATATGTTTATGATACTCTGGCACTGTTTCTTCTCACCAAACAGCTAGAACAAGACTTGTCCTCTCAGTATTTAGCTATGAAACCAAAGCTAGACCAGTGAAAAACTGAGATGAAATTCAAAAACTAATTAAAAGACCGGAAACAATTACCTCCACGTTTTTTCTCCCCCACATAACCTATTTTGTTACAGTCTGAAAATCCTACTGTGCTGCCCCTTAGTCTCAAAAGGCATTCCTCAGCGGTGCTGTCAATTCATCTAGATCTAATTGAAGGAAATATTTCTGGCAGTGTTTGTTGCCACAGCCTATTCCTCTCTCACCTGAAGATTAAATAACTGCACTGTTTCCGACGTTCTCGCTCTGCACAGCCTACAAAGCACAGCTGAAGCAGAAGAAATGCTGGTAAGCTGCATAGCTCAGCGGCAGTTTGACATTAACATCCCACAGCTCACAGTAGCAGCTGATTTTTAACCTCTAACACCTTCAAAGGTGTCATATTTGTCTTTCTGGTCAATTAGTTTCCACCTTCTCTGCAGCAATACTGACTGCATTCCAAAAATATGGCTGAGGTGCTGTATCTGGAGAAGCAGCATATCCAAACAGCTGTCTCTGCCTAATGCTCCCCAGGAACTGAAGTGGTTTTGCTGAGGTCCATCTCCTGCCCAATTCAGACTTTAGGTCAAACTTCTAAACGGAGTCCAAATATTTTTAAGACACTGTAGTAAAAGGCATTATTCTGCAGGGGCTTTTTTTCCCCCATGAACAGATCCATCTACCCTCAATTCCTTTTCCCTCATTCTTTGGTGCAGAAGACAGCAAAGCCTCCACTTACACTTGTGCTTCCAAGGCAGGCTCTGCTCCACTTGCATCTTTTAAGGGGAGCTGCTCCAAGGCACTTCCTGCTCCCGGGCACTCCAGAGGGATCCGCCTCCCAGCAGGGCTGGCTTTCAAACAGGCACAACCAGATTCCCCAAGCAGTAAGTAATCAATTTGCTTGTCTCCTGCAGTTGCAGAAGGCAGTTTCTCTCTCACTCTGCCACTCCTCAGGATGATCACACTTGGACAACTACATAAGAATTAGAAGCAGGAGGAATGAAGGAAATACTTCATGGAACGTCACTCAAGACACGTTACTTAGGGAAATATTCTGGAAAAATGTTTTTGGGATTATACTGAAGCTTAACCTCAGGAGTTCCTCTGTAAAAGGTAAAACAAAGGCCACCAGCACAGGATTCAGAGGTAAATACCCTTCTCTTACTTAATATTTCTAAATATGCAAATATCAGAAAAAGGCTTTGTAGTGGGGTTTAGGATGGAAATGTGCCTAAGTGTCAGGACATAAAAATAATGTATGTCTATCTTGCAAAGAATTAGGTATTGCTGTGGGTGAATATGGACTCACAGCTCTGCTGCTCATGCACAGGAACACCAGGGTTTGAGGTAAGTTTTTTGCAAAAAAACCCCTTCTTTAGGGAATACATCAGTTATGTTAAAAGAAAGACCTTGATTTAATTTTCCAAGTCAGGTGAACTTCACATATAGCAATTTTTCATGTTTAAAAACCTGTAGGAGGTATATATCAAAACATACTTGAAAGCACAGCGGAGTGGCTGTTAGTTTATCATATTAAGTTTGCTGAGTAAGAAGCTTTCATCTATAAAATCATGCTTGGCTTACTTCAATTTCACATAAAGTATATTTGAATTGTCTTAGTGTAACAAACTTACCTCATGCAAGAAATAAAGTGAAAGTAGGCAGGATTTTTCTAAGCAACTGGAGAGCTTTTGAACTTTAAAAGTCACGGGAAACAATGTGGAAAGGGAGCTTATGTGTGCATTGGCACAAGTGACACCTACAGCTCAGTGACAATATTTCTCTTAGAAGCCACTTCTGCCAGAGAAAAACAAGGTCTCAATGCTATGGAAGTTCCTTGACCTGTTTATAAAATGTCAATTTCTGAGCAAAGAGGGGAGAAAAAAAAAAAAACAACAAAAACCAAACCAGTATTAAGAGTTTACTTTACAATACAAAATTTGTAAAAACGTCTCAGATGTGCTACTTTTAGGGTGACATTTAATCAGAATCAGTGATCATAACCCCAAAATTTTGGGTCAGACCTACATAGTGTCCATCAAAATTAATTAAGAGCAAAGCACCCCTGAGGTCAAAATATTACAGCATCAGAACTACCACCATGATTAAAAGCAACTGTAGGACAATGAATCTTTATGAGTATGGTTTACCCAAGATCAAGAATTAGTCTTTAAGGCTACTTCAAGAATCCATAGCTTTGAGGGATGGAATTGGCTGGGAAAATGAAGACAGAACCTTTGAATTTAACAGCAGTCAAGTTACAGCAACAAACAGACAAGGGGGAAAACCAATGACATTCTTCAGCCTACAGTGAATCTTCTATTTGAAAATGCTGCTCTACCTTTTTTCCCTTTGGAATTTTTCTCTCTCTATTAACCTTTTTCTTGGGCAATCCTGTGGACAGCCATCAGAAGGATGTTTTATTCCACAGAAGTGAGGCGTCAGCAGATCCAGCATGAAAAACCTTGTTCATCTCTTTATGTTTTGCTTATGTTAACATCCATGAAAGGCAAACTCCTGACCCACAAACAGGGAAAAATAAGTCACTTGTCAGCTTGTTTTGCTTGTTCCTTCTTCAGTTATTGGCACTTCACGAGGTTTTTGAGGAAGTCATGGAAAACAGAATTCTTTATACTTTTAACAAACAACAGTTTCAAGTGTCCCGTTGACAGCACTCTTGATGAAGTTCTGATGAATCACCTGCTCTATCAGGTGATTTTTTGTAGATTGCCTTACAAAAAGGTGTTAACAGACCTTCAACCAAGTTCTTCATTAGCATTTTAAGCCCCTGCCCCTTCTGGATTGCTGACAACAATTACAAACCATCAGTAACTTCTGATGGTTGACACGTGGCTCCTTCTCAAATAAAGGGACTCATTTCAATTCATGCCTTCAATTCTCATGCAAAACCATCCTTTGAATATTATGGTAAACTATAATGAAAAAATGGGGAATAAAGTGCTACAAGATTATCAGCCTGCTTTCACGCAACTTCAGGGAGCTATAGGAGACATTTCTCTAATTGAACATTTTCCCTGCACAGTTCCTCCAGGTGACATATAAATAAGAAAACAGTTAAAACTAAGATTCTAAACTCCTCCTGTTTACAGTATTTCTAGGCAACTTCATTCTCATATTACCTTTTGAACTGCTCACAAGAACACCAGCAATTATAATTTGATTCATTTTGTTAAGTGGCCTCATTCTCACCATAGGTCTGAATCATATTCCTATTTACTGAAAACGTTTCTTGACACACTCTGCTCTGCTATCAGTTCAATCACACCTCTTGGTCAAACAGGCTGCAGCCAAAGATGTCTGAGCTCACACAAAGAAAGTTATGTCCAGCTTCCAGATGTGTATTTCCAAAACAAACAACAAGAAATGATATAGCAATATATTTTTGGACAAGATTAAAAAAAAAGTTAATTGCTTTCTTATACTCTATTTCACTTTGATTTATCAAACCCTAGGCAAACTAAGTATAGTCAAACTGCCTGTATATTTTTTTAAAAAGCCTGCCTGAAAATCCTTACATTTATCACAGGTGAGTTCCAAGGCTGTGATAGGCAGCTCTGTGGTCTGACAGAGACGAAATGGGAATGTAAAGCAGGTGGGATGTTGCACAGGACAAATTTACAGTCTGCAGTTCTACTGTCAGGAAGACAAATCTCTCACACCACCCACTTAGAGCAATACAAAGCTGTTAAGTATGAGTTCAAACTATATACCCTATTAAATGGAAACAATTCCACCTGTACTCTATCCTGTTGCAGCCCTTTCTCTTGCTCCTATTTTATTTTCAAATACTTCTTTAAAATATATCAATATTTGGACCTTAATGATGTGATCTTTGGGCAGAGGAGATTATGACTTTCTTTCTAGGTTTCTGTGATCTTTAGGTTTGTGAGGACTCTTGAAGAGCACTACTGACAGTAAATCTCTGGTTAAATAGGTGAAAAAATCACCATCAAAACATGAAGTTCTTACCAATTACAGAGAATTAGCTGCAGATTAAGTGACTGGCAGAGTGAGATCATTGTTTTGTCAGTGAGGTGCAGTGTCCATCAACCTCACTGGGATATATGTCAGTGCAAAAGCATCCTCACCTCCCATTATCCAAAGTATCAGCAGGAATGTGAGAACTGCTGTCTGTAGACATGGAAATGCTGGTGATACTTTTCCTCAAGTCCTCATTTGCTGCCATACAACCATAACAAAGATTTCAAAACTCCAAGGAACAAGCTCAGATTTGCAGCTGATTCATCGTGTCTATCTCTGAACCAAATACTTCATAAAATAGCAATACACCAACACAAGACAGCTACATCTCCTACAACATGACTGTGTTACAGATTTGTGGTCAAAGGCCCAAGAACACCTGAATTATTTTAAGTCTGTTTCCCCCCTCTCCATGTCTGTTGGAAACCTCCAGAGCAGGATGACTTGGTTCCACTTTTCCAGCAACTTTGGCCTAATTCTTCCCCACCTTATGAATTGTCTGAATACTCAGGTTTGCTTTATTACATTTGAATTTCTTGATTTTTTTACTCAATATCCACATTTCTCCACCTCCTGTGATCCATTTCACACTAATCAGAGAATTACCAAGCTACCTTACTTCAAATGCAGCATTTCTGTTCTTCTACACACCGGTAATTTCGGTTTCCCTGGGAAGTCTTGTGGCAGTTTTTACACAGGTAGACAGTGACAGGACAAGGGCAAAGTGTTTCAAATGGAAGAGGGAAGATTTACATCACATGTTAGGAAGAAATTCTTTACTGTGAGAGTGCTGAGGATCTGGAAGAAGTTGCCCAGAGAGATGTTGTGATCATCACCTTTGCTGAAACCATTACTGATTTTGCACTATCATCTCATCTGTGGCATATTTTTAGGCAAGGCAAGCTCTCTGCCTTTGGTATTATCTCGTTGAACCACTCCCATACTTGAACTTAGAACTATTTTTAAGTATGTTTTTCCAAGGACTTCTCTTATGACAGACATGCTTAAGAGGATATTTTCATCCAACCACCTTGCATCTCATAATCCTTGGTTTAAGCACGTTTGTTTACAAGGCATTCAAGATAAAGGAAACGTCTTAAACAAAGGAGAAAACGAATGTAACTTGTAACAAGATATCCTACTTTTGTTACTTCAGATACATCTTTGAGTAACAGGGCAAAATTCCATAACACTGCCAAACAAGTTTCTTCTTCTCGTGTGAGAACATGAGAAAGCACAAACTGAATTTCCACTCAAGACACCAGCTTTCCCCAAAGACTACTATTAGGATTTTAAACTACATGCATTTCAACAGTACATGTCTCTCACTAATTTTTTGTTGCTAACTTAGGACACTTAAGCAGTAATCAAACTCCAGAAGGTTTACTCATTACCATTGTGCTTGGAAATAAGTTAGATGGGTTTCTTGGCACCACAGGATAGAGCTATAATGTAACTTCACTGCAGCTTGGAAATCAATTTTAAAAACTAATAAAAAGAAATGTTTAGGATTACATGTAACATGAAATTCCTTTGGGACATGTTGCCTGAAAGCATCGTCTACCCAGTGCCCTTAAATGACTCACAGCTACAGGTCAGGAAAACAAACCCACATTTATTTTTGGTGCAGTCATTCAAAAAAAAAAAAAAAACAAAACAAAACAAAAAAAACCAACCAAACAAAAAAAAAACCAAACCCAAAAAAACCCACAC
>NW_024581130.1:8909689-8924689 GCF_017639235.1 Corvus kubaryi
CCAAAAAAAAACAGTAACAAAAAAAATAGCTATTTCAGCACAGGTATAGGAAGCAGCATGAGCCAAAACACAGATCATACATCTCAAACAGCTCTTAAACAGAGGATTCTGTACCTTGATTGCCTGCAAGTCCTCTTCTCTGGAAGAATGTGCAGGATGTTAAAACCAAGGTAAGGAGGCAAATTGTAGCAAAGATCAGATACAAACAGAGCCCTTGCTGTCAGGCATTTTAATCAAAGTGCTGAATAAGTAAGAAATAGTGAACAAAACTATGGAAATGAAAATAAACAGGAGGTTCTGGGGAGTTGGGGAAGAAATAAAACAATCCATCAAAGCCAAGTAAGAAGCCATTAAGCCTAATTACAACCAGAAACAGAGCAGTTCCTTATCAACTTACCTACTTCACATATCCAGTTATGTCTTTCAATGTAGCCCAAGTCTTACTTTTGGATGTAGGCTCCATGTTTCCTGGCTCTACTGATAAATTTATCAGACAGGTGGAAGAATATCTATGTGGCTGCTTTGCAATTAAGCAAGTGGACCTTTCAACTTGCCTTTTTTTTTTTCAAATGGAGAAGATAATATAAAAGATATCATTTCCATCAAACTCACTATTAATCTTTGAATTCTGGTCATACTTTATCATCATGACAGATTCTAATGGTGGTCCAACTACCAGGATCTATTATTCACCCAGTCAGTGTGCCGAGATACTTGTCTTTATAAAAACTGTCCCAGTCACATACGGCATCAGTTGGACTGGAGAGATTCATATAACCCTGAGGAGCAACACAGCCAAGTTATCAGAAGTCAAAGACTCTTGCAATACCCTTAAAATATATTTGACAAGGATGTGAAAATTGCATTTCTGAACCTGTCAACTACATATATAGCTATATATAAAGATGCTTCAATAAGAACAAACAATCACCAATGGGTTTGCATGATAATAACACGGCAAGGGGCACTGAATGTAAGAGCCACACTAAGTCACTGGAGTGCTTTCAGTCCACGTATTCTATTTGCTCCACTCTGAAGAATAGGTGTATTCTCCCTTTATTGACAAAAACTTCAAGGAAAGTGAAGTGCTTTCATTTTAATCAAAAGAAAAACAGGATGTGCCCCTATATACAAACAAGTAGGACAAAAACAAGGACTCAGTAAATGAACAGAGCTTGTTGTGGAATACTCAAGAAGCCTAGCCAACAATTTCCAAGGTTATCTCTGTCATGAAGACATCCTCATTTCTTTGAAACCAGCATGTGTTCCAATTGCCGGTATAATCAAGCACAATTACTGGCAAGCCTGTTCAGTGGCAGGCTTTGAAGGCAAGCCCAACAGTAGAGAAGATATGAAGCTAAGATTCAATTGCTTACATTCCAGTCTTTTGTGAGACTGATCTTTAAAGACACAAAAAAATCTCCCGTGTTTTCTGCTCACTCCTTTGATATTTAGCAGTATTCTCAGATTTGTTTTGCAGTTCTGTTAGGCTCCTCCCTCCAGCCCCAAGGAACGCAGCTATTTCAAGGGCAATGCACCAGTTTTCTTGGACACAAGAAATTCTTTTCACCTCATACCAATAAGCATTAATGGTGCCCTTAGAACTTGCTTTTAATCCCAGGTTTGCCCAGCCCTGCTAAATTAACATGGGTCAGCAGACGTGTGAGGCTAGACTAGAACAGATTTTCAGGTCACTTCTCTGAATCCCTGTTTAGCAGCCCTGGGCCTTTCACATGCCCCAGGCTGAACTTTCCCTGCTGGTGGTGCCAAGCAGCTCTGGAACATTCCTGAAGAAGGTTATCTGGGAGAAACTGCCTGACTTCTGCCATGAGGACATCAATAGAAAACTTCAGCAATGGAGAGTCATTACTGTAACAAAATGAATATATTTTGCATTTCCCTCCCCCAGAATAACATTCTCCAATAAATAACTTGCAAGCTTGTCTGATCACAAGTTTCAGCACATTACTGTCACTTCTAATGATTGCCAGGCTTTTGGGATTCTCTTGATGTGAGTCAACAAACACTAAATTCAAATATTAAGGCACTAAGGGGGGAAAAAAAAACCAGTAAGGAAAATCCACACCAGGGTAGAATATCAGCATTCTTTCTCATGACTGACCTCTGAAGCATTTCAAATTTTGCTTTTCAGCTAATCCTCCTGCAGAAAGCCAGATTTAAGTCTGTGAAGATGTGTCCACACTGTTGAACTCCATGACTTATTCTATGCAAAAATATATTTAGAGACTTTAAATATGCATAGGGGAGCAGAGATCCCACAGCAGTATCACTTGAAACGGTTCAAATACAACAAAATCATTTGCATATTGACAGGTTACTGGATTGATCCTTTGCAGCTACTGAAATGCATCATTTTGGATACTATAAGTACTACATTTGCTTGCTAAAAAACCCATAAAATCTGTAGAATCAGGGTTTAGTAAGAGTTGCACCTATAAAATGCTACTATCTTAGAGAACTGCCCTAAAAGCTGTGAAACAGCCGAAAGATGCCACTGTGCTGTTTAACCTTTATGCTTGAACAGCCCTTTGAAAGACACACATTTGATTGAACCAGAAGACCCTAAGTAAAAAAAATCCCATAATCTTCTAGTCCTGAACATGTTACTTCTTACTGAAATTTTCCATTCTTGATCACAGTCCAAGGAAATAATTCATGTAGAGTTTGAGAAAAATACCTTCTTCCCTGTGATTAAAAATAGTTGAACGTAGTTTCCACTGGGCGTGTTTTAGGAAATATCTTTCTCTGAATTATCTCTCCAGTAAAGCTTGCACAACAGCTAGGGAATAAAACAAAACTCTATCTGCTTTCTATTAAATAAGAAACAGCACTGAATTGTAGCCCATTGGGGTGCACAATGCACATTTGCATCAATTTTATGAAGAAGGTAAATGACAGTGTAGGAATAGATAACAGTAATTCAAAGAAGGCTTAGAAAATCTTCACGCGACAACATTAGTGATATGGATTCCACTTCACAAAAACTCAAACATTAAAAAATTAATCTATTTTCATGCTAAATTATTAGAGTTCTTAAATGATGAGAGTGCTGTTGTTCTGTTTTGTTGTAGAGTTAACTGCTTCAGTTACTATCTAACTCCCCAGGCAAGGGAAGGCAAGGAAAATGGAGAAGGGCTTTTGAGTGTGGCTGTTTAATAATCTAAATTCATGCTAGAACGCTGATTTGTTACAAAGTCTGTCTCAATCTCAAAAACTGAAATATTTCCTAATGAGAATCCAAAAATAGCACAGCACACTCACTTCTATTTCCAAAAAAATTTATAGGTTGAGTAGCTTTCATCAAGTAAAGAATAATGATAAAATAATTGGAGTTACTCCTCCCTTTGTCCCCAAAAATAAAAGTCCAATCCATACTTCTCTGGTTTAAATTCTATGCTCTGCCTCACAAATTTACCACAAAAATGGGCTTGGGCTACAAATCACAATTTGTCCACGCTTTCAACTCATTGCTACTTTTACTTTGGTGCAAAGGGAAGTAGCTCTAATCTCCAAAACTACTTTTCACTTATACATATAACCACTAACATTGATTGTTGTTACATTTTGATTACAGTGCAACAAAACAAACCAAACAAAAAAGATATTGGAATTAACTTCTGGTGTTGCAAGAGGGGAAAAAAAAATAAAACCAGGAAAGAATCCTGACCACAAAAACCATGAGAGACCGTCTGCAAGAGCTTAAACTGAGGGCTAAGGAACTACAGATAGCTGGGGAAAACAATGGTGCAACTGTACAAGAAGAGGAGCAGGAGGAGTTTGAACAGCAGGCCATTATTTACGAAAAAGAGCCCATAACTGAAAGGCACTTGCACGAAATCCAGAAGCTGCAGAACGAAATTAATAATCTGGTGGAAGAAGTCAATAAATTCAGTCAACAACAAAAAAGCCTCGTCTCCTCAATGAGAAGATTCAGTGTTCTTAAAAAGGAATCTAACATAGCAAGGGAAATCAAAATTCAAGCGGAACATGTACGAAAATGTTTGGACGAACTGGCAAAAACAGTGAGGAAAGCTGAAAACGAGCATGGGCCAGCGCGAGCCACGGTGAGGATCCTGGCTGCCCAGCACGCCTTCCTGTCCCACCGCTACCTCCAGGCCATGCTCTCCTACAACGAGGCCATCACTGCCAAGCAGGACAAGTGCAGGACGTTCATCGTCCGCCAGCTCGAGGTCGCCGGTAAAGAGGTATCTGAGGAGGAAGTCAATGACATGCTCCAGCAAGGAAAATGGGAGATTTTCAATGAAAATCTACTCACTGAAGTCAAGATTACTAAAGCTCAGCTGTCAGAGATTGAGCAGAGACACAAAGAACTGGTCAATCTGGAGAACCAGATCAAAGATGTGAAAGAACTCTTCATCCAAATCTCAGTTCTGGTGGAGGAGCAAGGGGAGATGATCAACAACATAGAAATCTGCATGAACAACACTCAAGAATATACTCAAGTATCTAAAGAAAAGTTTGGGCTTGCAGTCAGGTATAAAAAGAGAAACCCTTGCAAAGCAATTTGCTGTTGGTGTTGTCCATGCTGCAGGTAACACAAGAAATGAACTGCTTCAAATATCAGATGTTTCCTACACACCAAACTGATCTTGGAAAACACTCCTGAGACCCCTCAACTGCTTCACTTTTCTTCCTATTTTCCTTTCAGCAGAGTTCTCAGGAAAAACTGCATCTGTTTTTCTACACAGAGTAAAGAAGTTTATGGCTTTCACAGAAAGACATGAACTACAGGAAAGGATCAAAGGATAAAAGTGACACTTTTTGGTTCTTCTGACTCAAACTGAAACAATGTGGCAATGAACTTCCTGTGCTGTTGGGAAGCATTGAAAATACTGTTAACCTCAAAGACAGGATTCATAAAAATGGTTTATTTACTTTTCACAAAATAATAATAAGTATTTTTAATTGCCTTGTGGTTTTTTGGCACTTATATTTACTTGCTCAAATTCTAAATAGTTTTTTTTCCCCAGGAATCTGAGATTCTACAAAACAAATCTACACACGAAGCAGACACCTTTAGTAACAATCCAGAATGGGACGCCTAAACCAAACAAGACGTCAAAAAAGTTATCAGGAATATTTCAGTACTACCTCTATAAGAAAAGTTCAAAACTTTTCATAAACTGACACATAAAACTGACATAAAAGAGGTATTTATATTATTCAGCTCCACAGGCAGAGCTGTACCAGGTAAGGATAGGGGAGTATGATCCTTAATTACACACTCATAAGGCATGTTCTTAATGCTGCCTATCCTACCTAAATATGCATTCACATCTGCAGTCTCACTTTTGCTAGCACAAAAATTGAAGAAAGAATAGAATAAAATAACAGAACTCCATTGTTATATCCTCTCCCCCATAATCTAGAATCAGGGAATGATTTAGGTTGGAAGGAGCCTCCTGTAGCCAGCTCCTTTTGGATCTGAGTGAGAGAAACAGCTCTCCATGCAATTTAACAGAAAATAGCAATGTAACTGAGACAAAAGTGATTCCCAAAAAGAAATTTAAAAAAAAAAAAAAAATCCCACGCTGAAACCAAATAGCAAATCAGAAATGTGTTCCTGAACTGCTTTGTGTTGTGCAAAGACACAATCAATACCACTTTATGCAGGTACAGTCAGAGAAGGCAGAACAAACTGCACGGCAGTTCAGCAAGATACTAAGTGAACAGGATGTCTTTAGTTGCATGTAGTGGGGGAAAAAATAAAAATCAATCTACTATCAAAGTTATTTTCCCATTGTGATATTTAGAAATCACTGGATTACTTCCATACCAAATTAAAATTGCAACTGAAATTAACTGCTATCAAAATATAATCAAAGGTCTAAACCTTAAAGTGAAAAATATTATTTACACAGTAGCAACAAAAAATAAAAAAATAAACTTAGATTATGACACCACTGAAACTGTCATTAAATAATCTCCCCTTAACTGCATATATAAAAACTACCTTTATGTTCCAAGGGCAGAGTAAAAATCAGTCAATAAACAAGAGCTGCATTTCAACAGTGGAATAAAATTCAAGTCACTAATACTTAGGAAAACAGCTGCCTGAATAAGTCAAGTCATTTCCAGATATACATTGGTTAGAAACAGGCAAAACAGAAAGATATAAAACACACTGAAGGACAACTGGGAAGTGAGAAAGACTTGTGGAAACCTTTTCCTTAATAGAGGGTACTATTAACCGAAAATAAATAGTATGAAATATGAACTACAACTTACACTGAATTTGATATTGAGCCTTCAAAATTATTAGCAGCAGAAATTCTGCCATAATCACTAAAGTAACTTTCCAGTGTGTTCAGCAGTTACATCAATATGCAGAAAACCAGCAAATTAAAGCCCAGCTGCAAGTGTTCTATGAAGAAAAGTGAAACATTAGTAGCTCTAATCCCTTATCACCAAAGTAACAGGTAGGAAGCAGCTTTCTCCTAACAAAATACCTGCCCAGAAATCTCCCTGCTATAAAATATCAGTCACAGCACATGGACTTGCATTTCCTCTTGCACATGCTCCATGTCAACTTAAAAAATCCCCAAAAACCAAAACAAAGACCCCAAACAAACACAATTAATCCCAAAAAAACCAGCATCTGCCTGCATATTATGATGTCTGTGTGTTCCTTTCTGATAAAATAAAGGACAAAAATAATCCTAAATGAAGAAAATTTAAACTTGTATACCTGTGTAAGTCTTGAGAATGCTGCTAGAAGAACTTACCCATAAAAATAAATTAGGTGATAACACTGAACAATAAAAAAAGCCAAACGACAAGTAATTTACACCAAGAGACAGTAACAGACAATACCATCAGCACTTTAGGAAAATTGTCTTAAAATGATTCTGTGACACCTCCATGGGCTGCATTAAATAACAACATGGCAGAGTAGCAATTAAATTAGTAGCAAATATCACACTGAACATCAGATTTCTCATATTCCCATATTTCTGTAAGATAGAGTATCTAGCACCAATTTTATGTCCACATAGTACAATTCAGCCTATTCTGCACAGATTAAAATGCACTAATAAAAAAAAAATGTAGCAAGGTATTAGGGAACTTATTGCTACATGGATAGCAAGTAAGTCATTACTATAAAAACCCACAAACAAAATCTGAACATTAATATTTTAAAAGGGTAACATTCAGCATAAATTTGGAAGTCTGACAATACAGCAGAGAATTCTTAACTCAAGAGGCAGGCTTACACAGGGAGCATAAACCAAAAAACTACTGAATCCCTCCACAGAACTGGGACACTGCAAAAGCAAATTCTGACCAAAGGCCTGAGGTTTAATCTAATAAAAAGTATAAACATCAATAAACTTTATTTAGTCACCATTAGATCATTTAATAAATACACTCTGCATTCTGACTAGCTACTTCTGATAGGGATCAAAAATCAGTATCAAGATCCACGGAAGTGAGTGGGTTCTCTGCAGGTACAGTCAGCCACCCAAACAAACCCCATTACAGGGTTAGGGCAGAGAGATTTCTACAAAAAAAAAAGACAAAAACAAAACCAAACCAAACAAAAACAGCCCCCCCCAAACCCTAAAATGCAACCCAAAAAACCCCATAAAGTTGTATTTAATTAAAAGACACTGCACAGTTTTCAACTGTCACAGCTGCATTTTCAAAACACATTTCAGTTAAACTAAGTTGGCCTTATTGCCTTCCCTGCGCCCGTAACATTCAGAGCAATGAAAGGTAAAATCTAATCTATTTTCAACATATACACCATTACCTTGCTAACTACCCTCCACCAACACCATTAGCCAGGTTCAGCTTCAAACCAACAGAGTATCACTAGTTCTTAAAAACAACAGGCCTCTCCTCTTACCTGTACAGATTCTTTATGATAGCACAGAAATGTTGTGCAATTAATGCATTACGGAGGTCTTATGCTCACCAGACATGAAGATGTTGACTTGATAAACCATTTTAAACTTTCACAGTTTATTTTTTAACTTCAAAAGAGTATTTGTTATCAAATATTTTTGGTGTGGAATTTAATAAAATATGTTCTTTCCAATATTGTACAAAGCCTGTTAAACAGAGAAAAAGCACGTGCCCAATACAATTAAAGCAAGCTTCCTTTAATGAGATTTTGCTGATCATGTATCAGCAGCACCACCATGTGTTAAGTGGTTTATTATCATTTATTACTGAGAGATCACACTACTGCTGAATATAATCAACCATTTACCATTTAATTAATTGACGTAGGCATAAGTAGCAAAAATATTTTTACATCATGTTGCCAAGCCAAATCTGTAAAGCCTTTTAACCTAGCACTTCAAGTAATAGAATTTTAAAGCGTTAAAAAATCCCACCTTATTATTTTTTCATGGTTAATGAAAGAGAAGAGAAATAAATATCCCTGAGAAAGATGAAATAAAACATAAAACCATAAAACTAATTGCAATATTGGTTAGTGCTAAAAGTTACAGCACTATTAGTTACAACAGAAATAGTTCTTTAGGTCTAAATTCACCCAGTTTCAGATTATTAGGAGAACATTTATTACATTACTTACACTAACACAGGTTTTCCTGATATCTTAGGGCTTTTTAAAACTTCTGTCATGGCTTGCTTTGTTTCTTCCATTCTTTCAATGTCACTGGAATCCACCACAAATATGACACCGTAGGACTCAGCATAATAATTCCTCCAGATATTTCGAATTCGTTTTCCACCTCCTAAATCAAAGATGGTCACTTCAAAGCGTCCCTGTTTAAGATCAATTTTGGAAAACCCAACTGTTGGAGCCACATCTTCAGGAGACTCTGTCAAAGAAGAAAGCCTTCAGTTTAAAGAGGATTTTATAATGGGATTTGTGTAGCAAAATCTGCATTTTAAAAACACAGAGTGACACCTCCCAGTTAAATATTGTTGACCACATTTTTGTTTACATGAAGATTTTCCCTCTCCTCAAGAAATTTTGAATTAACTAGTCTCTCAACTAGTTACTTTACATTAATTTAGATAGGAGCACTGGAGAAGTGGGAAGGAAGGAAAAAAGGAAGGAGCCCAAAAAGCAGTTTTTAGTATTTTACACCACAGTTCCACTGCAGTGGTGGTCACTGTACTGCATTTTCCCTTCCACTCTCACCACCAACGCTCCCATTTTAACAGTTATACAGCATTTCCATGGTAGTAATCCAAGTCTGAGAAGGAAAACAACCAAAACAGTAAATGCACTATGACCTAGGAACCCTCGTACTCTGCCAAATTTTTTTTTTTATAACCATCATGGTAGCCAAAACAGCTTCAGAAGTTCAAACCAAGGGCTGAGATGAAATGACTGAAACCATGTTCTTCTGAGATGTAAATTATTTTATTCCCTTTATTCAAGGCCAGGTTTTAGCCTCTGTTTGTTTGCTTATTTTTAGTTGCTTGTTTTTTCTAAACATACTTTGTTTGCCATGCAATATGCTAAAAAATTATAAATTTATCTTTAATACTTCACCTTGCTCTCTCCTTGTCCTGAGGGCAAAGAAAGCCTGGACTTGCCTCACACCACTAAGCTGTGTCTGCAGGGCTGACATAATTGGATCTGTGTTTTCTGCAGCTTGGTAGCATAAGGCAAGGGAAACAGATGTAAAATTCAGCTTGTTGAGAGGAAAAAAATGAAGGCCTGGCCAAAAGCACTGAGCTCTGAAGAGCAATGCAGAAGCTAAATCCCCATTAACCTTCTGCTCCTACCCTTAAGACAGCCAAGATGGGCATTCAGGACATTTAAGCCATGGGGAACAGTCACAGAAATCAGAACTGTATCTTCTTTGAGTTCCCCTTTTGAAATGCACATCTTTGTGTCATTTTTTTCCCCTGTAAAACAGGACTTCTAGAAATAGCTGTTACATTTAGATGGTAAAGGTAGTAAAGGTAATTTTCAAATAGAATGGAAGGTTAAATAATGAAACGCTCCTGTTTTCAGGGCAAAGACTGAGGAATATGAAAGAATATTCATGATTTTACTTGTGCTTTACAAAGTCTGTGAACTTACATACCACAAGTAAACAAACTTGAGGTGGAGCCACCAAGTCTGCCAAAACACAACTAAGTGAACTCTTGTTCTTCCACAAGATGAAAGTTATTTAGAAAGACAATCCCACAAGTGGAGAAAAAGAAAAACATAGAGAATTTTTGTTTTCATAAGCACAAGTTTTATCTCAAATTATATCCTGCTTGCATGTTATATGGCAAACTACCCTTCAAAATCGAGTGGTCTCTCAGTGGTAATTTTATTTATAATCATTTTATAATTATAATTAATCATAAAAAAAAATGTAATACTGGAATCATCCCTAATGTTGTTATACACATACACGCAATTTCCTTCTTTTGAACCTTTTCCTCCTTATATATACTTATGACACTGATTTTTATATAAAGTTTACTGGTTTATGCACATTACTGCATGGTCACCTGAAAGCAACTTCAGCACATACACACAAGGAAAAAACAGAAAAAAAATCAACTCCACTGATTGTACCATTCTAATGTTTATATCAAGATGTGATGGGATATTTAGATAGTATAACCACCACCATTTCCTTTCAACAATATGGGAGGGAGAGACAGATGAAGACATGGAGCAATATTTTCAGATTTAAATGATTGAGAATTAGGAATGATACTCTCAGTGCTCCATTTGGATAATAAATTAACCACTTACCTCCCTGAATTCCTCGGACTGTAGCAGTTTTCCCAGCATTATCGAGACCCACCATTATTAGTGTCACCTTCCTCCATAAGGAGAAAAAAAATAAAAGAGAAAGATATTTTTTTCCTCTAGCTACACATCATTTATTATATTTTTTAACACATGCACAGCAAATTTACCACCAAATAGTAGAAAGAAGAGGTATCAAAACACCAAGGCACTGTTACCATTGTGTGTCTGGTGTTTAGTACGTCCAACCATCTGATTAGACAGAACAGCAGAACAAGGTATGAAGTGAGAAGTCTAATATCACGGTCTAAGTTTCACATGAGACAATGATGTGGCTTTCAACTTGTACTTGCCTGATGCAATTTAATTTCATGGTACTGTAAATTTTATTTGGTGTGGTCATGGTCCCTTTAACAATTTCTGTAATTGCAGTTCCATTCCCCTGTATTTTTACCATCTCTCTGCCTCAAAGTTTTTCCTGTATTAGGAATTCACTTCTGTCTCCATCAGTGTGTCTGAACAACACCATAAAGTGTACAACACTTGTGTAGTCAACACCAGATGCTGTAAATATGTGGGACTTACCATGCCTTTGTTTCAACCTGGAGCAACCTAGACTGCAAATGTGCAAACCAGTGGTGCTAGGAATGCACAATTTATTAGCAAACTGGTATACAGGTTAGAATTTTAACCAGCACAGGATTTTAAAAGCCATAGGAAAAATATATTTATGTGTGTATACCTCAGTTCTTCCTCCTATTTGCAAAGACTCAGAGTGGTCAAAACAATTTGCTCAATTTTATGCCCCTTTAAGTGAAGTAATACTAAAAACCATTGTTATTTGCAGACTTAAAACTGCAACAGTATCAAACACAAAGTATAATTTATATAAATTCTTTCAGAAGAGCCAAAAATCTCTGAGAAAATAACCTAAAAATTAAACAAATTATACTTTACAATCTCAAAATGCAGAAACTGAAACAGTAAGGAAAAAACCAAACAAACTTTACCGTGCTCAACCTAGAGGCTTTCTTTGATCGAGTGACCAGATCAGTGAACAAGGGAAGGATTACAGATATAACTTATCTGGACTTCTGCCTATATTGGAGGGATGGGTTCAATAGATGGACTGGTGGATAGCAAAGGAATTGCTTGGACAGTCACAGCCAGAGGATAGTGGTGACAGCTCAGAGTCCCAATGGACATCAGTGACCAGTGGTGCCCCTCAGAGGCCCATACTGGGACCAGTGTGCACAGCGTTATTTAATATCTTCATAAATAAGATAGAAAAGGTGCTGAGGGCATCCTCAGCAAGTTTGCAGGTGAGTGGTGGGGCTGACACACCTGAAGGATGGGAAGCCATCCAGAGGGAACTGGACAAACTTGAGAAGTGGAAACCTCATGAAGTATAATAAGACCAAGTACAAGGTGCTGCACCTGGGTCAGGGCAATCCCTGGTATCAGCACAGGCTGGGGGATGAGCAGATGGAGAAGAGCCCTGGGGAGAAGGACTTGGGGGTGCTGGTGGGTGAGAGGCTGGACATGAGCAAATATGAAACAATGAACAAAACACAGGTGAAACAGTTGGGGAAGGTGAGAAACGTAAAATATTTTCCCGTGTTTACCTGACAGGTTCCCTCCACCGTTTTAACCAGTTGCAGCAATTGGCCATTAGACTGAACATCCCTCTTCATCAGCCATTCAGAGCCACCAAAGCTACAGGAATAATGTGGGCAGGCCAGGACAACCCAAGGAGACTGGCAGACAGACCCCAGAGGCCCAGATCTTGTCTTGTCACTGCTAGAAAGGAAAAAAAAAAAGGGAAAAAAACCAAAAAACCAGTTAGGCATTCTGTACAAGCAAGGCAAGCCTTTTCCCTGGCAGCAGTCTGGCTGTTCAGTCTTATTATGTCTTTCCTCTTTCCATCCTCTCACACTTCATCCACCCCCCTTTTACAGATCAGGGCAGCCACCACACAGTACTTATCCCAAATAATAATGCAAGGCCACAGCACAGAAGGAAACCTGCAAGTTACAGGAGCAAGATGCATCCAGCTACAAAATTTCAGTGCTTGTCTCACCAACACGTCCCACTGTTCTTCTGATTGACAGAAAATAAGGACCAATTTCAAGCATGAGTAAGGCTTACAAGAACATAACAGGATAAGGCATTAAAAGCAAACAAAGAACATCCCTACCTGCTAAGCATGTTCATTTAACTGTCAATTTCTTTTACACAAAAAGATTCCACAGCAAGGAAACTGGGCTCTCTTGTGAGCATTTTAAGGAACTGGCAATGATATCTAGTAATTGTCACTAAATTAAGTAGAAGTACCAAGTACTTCCATCATTTCACAATCCCACTTTACACTTTTCAAGCAGGAGACAGAATATTCCCCTCTTGAGAATTACGGAGTCTCCTAAAGCTCCTATCTCAAAATTCCTTTCATATTTTAAATTATAACTAACCTCAAACTAAAGTAATTTTAAATTATGCCAAAACCTGAATAATTAAAGATTATAAGAACCCTAATAAACTGTGGTGGTTTAGATAATTTATACAGGTAGGAAATGAACTGCTCCTGATCTTATGAAGCTCATTTTCAAGGATGCCTTTGCATGGATCTGCTGTCATTCAGTCTCAGAAATAGGTCAGGTTTCATCCAAAGCAGAGGCAACAGATACTCCTTAAACATTGATATTCCATTATCCATGAGAACCTGAGAACAGCTTCTCTACAGGAGAGCTGACTCTATGAAAAGTAGAGAAGTTCCTAAAAAGAGCAAGGTGATTACAACTGTTACAAGTATTAAAATCAGGCTCTGAAGAACACAAAAATCATTTAAAAAAAAGCCAAAAGCCCACATGCAGTGGGCTGTGGTGCCTCAACCCACAAGCAAGTCTGAACAAAGCTCACTTTTGAGAACATAGCTACAGAAATTTTCAGCTAGAAAGCAAACTGTAACAGCTCAGTGAACAAAATGTGCCATTGTCATTTCGTCAAATGACAAAAATGTAACATTTTCAAGGCCTGAGCATCCCCACAGAACAATTCCCATCCCATGTTTTATACAGACTATCTTTGCAAACTGCCACAAAATTGCTCTTGAGCATATAAATGGCCCAGAGCACTCAAATGGGATTCACGAGACGAAGAGAACTTATTAAAGAGTGAAGAGTAGAGGACAACTATGCCCTAGCACAGGAATCTTGCTTAAATATGACACCATAAGAGAGGATGGACAGGAATTAACAAATCAGATAAACATTTTCAGAAACAAGCCACTCTAGGAAGAAAGGACATTCAACACTGCTGAAAAAATTGTGGTAGGGAAGCAAATCACATTTGGTTATGCCAGTTTGGAGAGCCTGGATCCCTGAAATATGTATGGAACACATGACATGTATTTCAGAGGTTGCATTAACAACATCCCAAACCTGTTTCAGATACTACATCTGTCAGCTTGCTGAGGTCAAACAAAACCAACAAGCCGAAAAACCTGTAAAACTCAGCAGTGAAGCCAGCACATCATTTAGTAGAGTACATTTAGCACACCACCTTCAGTAGAGGCTTTGACAGCACAGAATTTATTTCAATCACATCGAGCTTTCACGTTCTTGGAAACACAGCTAAACAATTTAGAGCTGACCCTCCTCGTACAATTCAATTATTTAACTTCCTGCTGTAATGTTCCTTGTCTGAATGACAATTTTAAGGGCATCTTACTGTGTTATATTTTGAACAACAAACAGAGTGACTGAGCAGCAAAGTAGGCATAATCAGAAAATATTTGTGAACACCATCCTCTCTGCCAAAATTGCAAGTAAGAGCTAAATGAGGTGCAAGCAACAACTGCGACGTCCTGAAAGCTTGAAACACTCAAATATATGTGCGGAATAGCTTTAGGACCATCAGAGTTTCTGTAAAGAGCTGTTACTACAAGTCCAGCACTTCAAGGCAGCTTCTGCACTTTCCAGCCATGTTCCCAACCTTCCTTTCTCGTTTCCAAAAAAGCAGCAACTCTAAAATCCCGACTTCAATTCACGCATGTGTCACTTGCTCATCTCTCTCACTGTGGAAGCGCTTTTTTCGTTTATAAGCCCTATGCTTTCTATAAAATCCACTCTCTGACGCAGACAGAGCGAGTCAGCCGTCAGACTGCCAAGGCCCCGCCGCCCCCCTCGGGCCCTTCCCCGCCCCGCTCACCGCTGGCTCCGCCGAGGCCCCGCAGCTCAACGGCTGCGCGCGGCCCGCGCCCCGGGGCGCTCCGCCAC